>NC_091295.1:32994951-33029951 GCF_038502225.1 Cherax quadricarinatus | reverse complement strand
GTTCCTCAAAATATTCTCTCCATCTACCTAATACCTCCCTCTCCCCATCTACTAACTCCCCTACTCTGTTTTTAACTGACAAATCCATACGTTCCCTAGGCTTTCTAACTTGTTTAACTTACTCCAAAAATTTTTCCTATTTTCATTAAAATTTCTTGACAGTGCCTCTCCCACTCTATCATCTGCTCTCCTTTTGCACTCTCTCACCACTCTCTTCACCTTTCTTTAACTCTCCATATACTCTGCTCTTCTTATAACACTTCTGCTTTGTAAAAACCTCTCATATATATATATATATATATATATATATATATATATATATATAGATATATATATATATATATATATATATAAGAATAATTATAGAATTTTGTTCTTTTCTGAAGCACACATGTTTAAGTGTATTTAAACAGTTTTACAATATTAAGAACATTAATGCCCACCTTAATTTTAATAATAGTATTTAGAATTCAAAGTGTCCTCTTCATTTACATTTTCCTGGAATACGAAAAAATTCCGCTTATTTTCCAGATAACAGAGGAGTTCTAGTACACTGTTCAGTTCATACAATAACATGTCAGGCAATTTGATTTATATGCATCAAGTTATATTCTTTGGAATTTCCTGAGGAATTGTACTATACAGTTCGAGCAGTGTAATAGTATCATTTGTCTACAGGTTTACTTCACCTTTGCCCAAACTTAACATAATTCCTACTGGTTAACCTTTATCAGAAAGTATTGATACTTTTTCCAGGAGATTATTGAAACCTCGGATGATCATGATGACAATGCCACCTGGCATCATAAAGTGTCCTCTGGTCAAATTTTATTCCAGCCATCAATCGCTTGTTCCTTTAGTATTTCGCTTTGTCTTACTGGTTTTTGTTTTTATAAACTTTGCTTGTAAATTTTCTTATTTTTTTTTAAGCTTGTTCTTGTATAAGTTGATTAAACGCATTCGGGGGTCTGTTTTTTTTCTTAACAAGGATTCAGCGTCATAACAGTTTGATAGAAATTTACGACACATTTGATTATACATTTTTCCTCGTTATTTTCTTCTAGTATTTGCATTACCTGATGTAATTATAATTATCCATAAACTCTCTGCAACTTGTATGCCTCTATCTTTACCTGTCCATTGCAGGTATTTCAAGCATGTGACCTTGTCGAATTGAAATCTGTTGTGTGTTAATAGTTTGCCTGGAAGTTCTAAAAAGTCAGATACACCAAATTTCTGTAAGTGAAATCTATGGCAACTGAGAAAGGCAGACATTTACACTCTTAGAATCGCCTCTGTATAAATTTAGTGTTGGTTTTTGTGACAAAACATAATGATAATCGATTGTTTCTTTACAAACCAGTACCTGCCGTGCATAGTTGTTCAAAAGTTGTGTTAATTAATTCTTCATGGGTGTGAATTTGAAAGTGAATTTTCTGAACTGGGAAAGTTTGACATTACATTCCGATGTTTCGAGACCGATATTGTTCATTTATATTAATAAATTATATTGTTTCTATTACGTAGAAAAAACGTGGCAGAATTACTCAAAAAGCATCTTGTTATTAATAGACTAAAATATATTAATAACATGTAGAGTTGTGGTTAATTTTCATTGTAAGTGAACATTGCAAAAGTAAATAAACTTACACATAAAACTATACAGAAGTTATCAGTGAAATGATTGTTGCGCGAATACAAAACCATTTTTTATTTATAATCATATGTTAATAATTGCAAACATTGGTTATTATACTTCATGTAATGTATGCATATACAACGTATCTCGATGTGTCTAATATACATTGACTTTCTTCCCTGTTGCTATGTGACATTACACTGGTTTCAACTTTTTGGAAGAGACAATGTTCTACCGATGTCAATTAGCTTTGTTATTAAAACAAAGAGTAAAACAGTACGTTAAAACTGGATTAAGGAGCATCGATATATGGCAAAATGAAAGAGATGTTCTGCAGATTACGTAGGGAAGGGGATTAATGTGTTTTTATTACTTAAGCGATTGACATTTACTTAGTTATAGGGTAATTTGTATCATCTTCTAAGATAAAATTCATAGTTAAATTGAACTACCCGTAATGAAACAAGTTATTAAATTCGTGGGACACACATTACTTGCCACGAACTGTTAACCTAATGATATAGAAAATAAATAATGCGAGGAATTCGGTTTAATGTAGTTCATGATGAGTTCAAAGACCTTAAGGGAGGAGTAGTGCATCCGACCTAGTAGCACAAGCTAGTCAGGTCCAACTCACACCCACTCGTGTATTTATCCAACCTATTTTTAAAACTACACAAGGTCTTAGCGTCTATGACGGTACTCGGGAGTTTGTTCCACTCATCCACAACTATTACCAAACCATTGCTTTCCTATATCCTTCCTGAATCTGAATTTTTCCAATTTAAAGCCATTGCTGCGAGTCCTGTCTGTTAGATATTTTTTAGTACGCTATTTACATCCCCCTTATTAATTCCTCTTTTCCATTTATACACCTCAGTCATATCCCCCCTAATTCTACGCCTTTCTAGAGAGTGCAGGTTCAGGGCTCTCGGTCTATCCTCATAGGGAAAATTTCTGATACATGGGATCAACTTTGTCATCCTCCTTTGTACGTTTTCCAGTGCATTTATATCCATTCTGTAATACGGTGACCAAAACTGTGCAGCATAATCTAAATGAGGCCTAACCAAAGATATATAGAGTTGAAGAACAACCTGAGGACTCCTATTATTTATACTTCTTGCTATGAAGCCAAGGATTCTGTTAGCTTTATTGCGAACACTAATGCACCGTTGCCTTGGTTTTAGATTACTACTAACCAGAACCCCTAAATCTTTTTCGCAATCCGTAATAATAATTAAGATCTACATTATTTAGTTTATATGTGGCATGGTTATTTTCCTGTCTAACATTTAGAACTTTGCATTTGTCTGTATTAAACTGCAGCTGCCACTTCTCCGACCACTGCATCAGTCTATTCAAATCATTCTGGAGTGTTCTGATGTCCTCATTAGAATGAGTTGGACGGCCTATTTTCGTGTCATCAGCAAATTTGCTTATGTCGCTATTTATTCCCTCATCTATGTCGTTTATGTAGATTGTGAGCAACAAGGGGCCCAACACTGACCCCTGTGGAACACCGCTTGTGACGTGCCCCCATTCTGATTTCTCCCCATTTATGCAGACTCTCTGCTGCCTATTCGTCAACCATGCCTCAACCCAGGAAAATATTTCTCCTACTATTCCGTGTGCCTTAAGTTTCCTCAATAGCCTCTGATGCGGAAACTCTACCGAAAGCATTACTGAAGTCCATATAAACAATATCATATTCAATACCATGATCTACCTCCTCAAATACCTTAGTGAAGAAGTAAATTCGTAAGACAAGAACGCCCCTTTGTAAAGCTGTGCTGAGATTCATTAATCAATTTATACCTTTCGAGATGGCTACGAATTGCTTCGGCAATCATTGATTCCATAAATTTTCCCACTATGGAGGTAAGGTTTATTGGTCGGAAGTTCGAAGCTAAGGACCTGTCACCTGCCTTGTAAATAGGTATTACATTTGCCGTTTTCCACTTGTCAGGCACTATGCCAGTGTATAGTGATATATTGAAAAGATTAGCCAAAGGTATGCTAAGTTCCTCTTTACATTCCTTTAACACCCTTGCAAACAGTTCATCAGGGCCTGGGGATTTGTTAGCTTTTAATTTCTCTATTTCTCTGAGGACCATGTCACTAGTTACCGCAATCGTGCATAGTTTATTATCGTCCTGTTCTACATAGTCTATTATTTCTGGAATTTCGCTAGTATCTTCCTGAGTAAAACTGAGAGGAAGTAAGAATTGAAAATTTCACACATTTCCTTATCACTGTCAGTGATCTTTCCTGAGTTACTCTTAAAGTCGTAGACAATTCATCAATGACCCCCTCAATCGAATTGGCTAATGCAACCACTCCAGCCCCAGAAAAATGAACCCCATCCCTTGCATACATATCATGCTTGCCATAGAATCTATCTCAGTTATCAATGAATGGGATTGCAAGTTCCTTGCAGTACCTCTCTAGCCAGTAATTTATACCAATTGACCACTCTCCTTCTAGGCAAGATGCTACATATGATTGGGATCCCTCCCTTAGACCTGACTACATCTAAGGCTATCCTATACTTATCCAGCAGCTCCTGTCATTCCCGATGTCATTTCCACCAGCACTAAGACAGATAATGGGCTTGTTCCCATTGCCTGACATAATATTATCCAACCTGTTGACTATGTCACCAACACCAGCTCCTGGGAGAGACACCCTCTGTCTGACCTTTCTACCTCTGTTACAGAAAGCACGGTCCATATATCTTACCTGAGAATCTCCCACAATCAGAATATTCTTACGTTGATAAGCAAGGGAGTCAGTGGTACCTTCAATCTCGCTAACCACTGAAGTACACTCGTCCTGTGAACAGAGAATCGATTTCCTACCTTCACATCTTCTCTATTAACCTTCTTTATCATCCTTCTTCCTGAATTGTGAACCACTTTCCACTTAAAGCGGCTGCCACTCTCCAAATCACTCCTGGTAACTTTTTCCTCACCAGCTACCAATTCCCACACTCCCAAACCCATCTAGACGAAGCTTCAGCCTCCTATTTTTCTCCTGAAGAAGTAGAATCTCCTTCTTCAACACTTTAACCTGAGAATTTAAAGCACTACAACAAGCCATGGTGCTAGGTAACACTCCACGCTAATACCAGACAGCTCAGGACAGGTATGACCACACGTGACGGCTGACCTCAGCGTACTGACCAGTCTTCTAGAACATTAATAATTTGGAAAAATTGGTGTACCTCTGGATGTTTTTAAATGACGTACCAAAGATACATGTCTCGTTGTTTTCGCCATTTAAACATGTCAAGTCATCCGGGCTGATATCAGAATTAATTCTGTCACACGAACGGAATATGACTTTCTGGAATTTTCTACGAGATTTCCAGCTTTGCCCCATCTCCTCACTTCCCTCTCCACTTTGTTACCTTAAATGGTGTACCTACTCTTACAGGATCTTTTGTGATATGTTCAATGTTTATCATTTTGAAGTTCTGCTGATGTTTCCATTGGGAGAGAAAAAAATTTAGGGGTTTGATGTTTTACTGTGCAGTATAATGCCTCAGACTTTTGCTTGGGATTCTGACGTCACTTGTTGAATGACGCACACAGTTTTTCGGTATAAGAAACATGAGGACTCTTCCAAAAACGGAATAAGTGACGGGGAGAATAATAATGTTGCAAGACCCTCAATAATATTATTTGTTTTGTACCTGTTCTGACATATGGCTGAGACTGCCTCTTCACTCTCAGAATTTGCTGACTGAAGAGATGATCTGTTATGAGATGGAACTTGAGAAAGTGAGCATGAAAAGGACGACATGAAGGTGAAGAGTACCTAATGCCTATGAGGGTGATCTGAATGAAGAATATGAATGTGATGAGAATGAAAATGAGGGTGATAGGATTGAAGAATGCGAGGATGATGGAAATACAGATACGAGGATGATGAGAATGAGATTAAATAATACGGGTGAGGGATTTAAGAAATGAAGGTTCTGGTAATAAAGAACAGAGTGATGGGACCGATGAATGGACAGTGTTTGGAAAATAAGGTGTTCGAATAATATTGGTATAGAAAACACTACCAACTACAGGATTTGAAATACAGAATGAGTGACGGTCCTGAGTTTGTTCTTTATGAAGTTTATTATATATATATATATATATATATATATATATATATATATATATATATATATATATATATATATAATCATATAATAAACAGGATGTAATACTTAAATGAGGACTAAGATTATTAAATGGACGAAGATACAGAATGGCACTGAGATTTTATCTTTAGTATTTTTTTTTGTGTGTGTGCGTGTGTAAAAATATAATTCTGTCTCAGAAGCTAATGTTGCAGCTGTGGTTTCTGCTGAAGCTCCTGTTGTTGCTGCCGTGGTTTCTGCAGAAGCTCCTACTGTTGCTGCTGTGGCTCCTGGAGCTGTTGCTGCTGTGGCTCCTGGAACTGTTGCTGATGTGGCTTCTGGAGCTGTTGTTTGCTCCTACATAGCCTGTTGCTGGTCTTCTGGCTGATGTTGCTAAAATATTTAGTGATAGAGGAATGAACAAAGTTCTTGCAGATTTTATGAAGAGGTGGATTTTTTTTTGTCGTCTTTTGTTGCTTTTGTCATTTTCATACCTGTTATTAGCGGCTACTGAAGAAGCAGATGCTCTTGGTGCACTTCTGGTGAATGCTGCTGCTGCTACCTTTGTAGTAGCTGTTCTTGATTGATCCTGCCAATGATGGCTGTTCTACTTATTCTGTTGCTGTTCCTTATGATTCTGTTGGGGAGTCAACAGGTTAGTATGTAGCGGACGGAGGGACGGATGATCGAATCTTCACCACTTCTTGCCCTCAGCGACTATCACAGATTTAGCTTTCCTGCAAATAAATGCTGGCAGTTGTTGCTCTTATTTTATTTGTAATCATTCCTTATGTCACTGGTGGCTGTTCTTACAATTACTGCATTGGTGGCTGTTCTTATTGCTAATTTACAGATGGCTGCTTTTCCTGCTATTCTGCTCGAGGCTGTTTTTCAGTGTTCTTCCGCCAGTCGTCGTCCTCCCTGCTCGACCCTCAAATTTAAGATCAGTCCTGCACAGCCTTCGTGTAATCCACATTGTATTTCCCATGAATTTGTCCACGAATTTCTATACCTGGCATAGAATGGTGAGTCTTTGAGCACCACAGATGAATCTCATGATCTCGTCCAGTGGATCAAAAAATTAAAGAGAATGACGAACCTGGACGTTGGCATTGTGTGTGCAGTCAGATGAGTAACTCTGGGTTCACAAGTGTGGTGGGGACCTGGAGTGTGCTATTAAGATTGATAACTATATGACATAAAATTGAGTATTTTTAACATAATAATATATGTTAGCAAAATTGGGCAGGAAGAGCGCGCGTATATGTACGTGTGGAATGACGAATGTACGTACAGTCATAGATACATATAAAATGCAGAACAAAGAAGCTGTGAAAAAGATGAGGAAGAAAAGAAAACTTTTTGTTTGCTGAAGAATAATAATTCCATCTCCATCCACTAAATTGTTTTTCAAGATACCAAACAAATGTAAAAAAAAAAAAATTCAAGTATCCAGGAGCGCCTTAGAAATTAGAAACTGTAAAACGCTTGAATATACAAAAATTGACGAGTTTATCAAACCATTTATGTTAAGAGCTTATGAACAATAAAAGGGGCCAAATTAAAGGAACACATAATAGATGATAGATGCAATATTTACTGAATGAGAGAAGATGGTGCGCCATCAATACTAGATCTACATTTATTAAAGGAGAGAAGGCAGCACACAATCCGTACTAGATCTAGTATTTATTTAACAAGAGAGGGCGGCATATCATCAGTACTATATATAGTACTGATATAGTATTTATTAAATGAGAGACGGCAGCACACCATCAGTACTTAATTTTCTGTTTACAGAGGAAATAGGAAGACAGCATACACTCAGGAGTGAGAAACTTGTGCCTTATAAATGTCCTTCCAAGTGTTCTTTAATAAATGGAACCGCTGGAAAAATTGTTTGCCATGAACGTTGAACCAAAATTTCAGTACACATCAATGGTAGTGTTCACCTTACAACATATATTGTTAAACTACACAGTTTAGCTACGTGCTGAAAAATAGATTTAAGTGTTGAACGAGCTGGAGCTGCCATGGGTGGAAGACAGGTCAGTCTTGGGTGGTGGAGACGCTGTTTTGTGGGTGGAGGAGATGGAAATGCTGTTCTGGGTGGAGTAGGGGGCTCTCCAGGGTGGAGGAGGCCGGGGCTCTCCAGGGTGGAGGAGGGGGCTCTCCAGGGTGGAGGAGGGGGCTCTCCAGGGTGGAGGAGGGGGCTCTCCAGGGTGGAGGAGGGGGCTCGCCAGGGTGGAGGAGGCCGGGGCTCTCCAGGGTGGAGGAGGGGGCTCTCCAGGGTGGAGGAGGGGGCTCTCCAGGGTGGAGGAGGCCGGGGCTCTCCAGGGTGGAGGAGGGGGCTCTCCAGGGTGGAGGAGGGGGCTCTCCAGGGTGGAGGAGGGGGCTCTCCAGGGTGGAGGAGGGGGCTCTCCAGGGTGGAGGAGGGGGCTCTCCAGGGTGGAGGAGGGGGCTCTCCAGGGTGGAGGAGGAAGTTATGCTGGGTGGAGGAGGAAGCTGTGCTGGGTGGAGGAGGAAGCTGTGCTGGGTGGAGGAAGGGCAGTTTTAGGTGGAGGAGGGGGATGTCTAGGGTAGTAAGGATAACAGGGACGCAGTTTAGGGAGTTCTGTCTTGTATAACGGGGATGCTGTCTAGATGGTAGAGTGCTATGTAGGATAAAAGGGGTAGATGTACTAGGATTGTAATAGGGGCGCTGTCTAGGATAATACTGGCGCTGTCCAAGATAATAGGGGTGCGTCTAGAATGGTAGATCTTTCTTGGGTGCTAGGCGCGTTGTTTCTTGTTTATTCTACCAAATAAAAAAATGTCAAAAGTTATCATTATTAAAATACGTTATCCTAACCAAAGCTCTAACAGACACATCAATAAGAAAGTATTGAAACGAAGCGATTTATAACGGAATTCACGCATCTACCAACCCGAGTAGAGTGCACTCTTACTTTTTATGTGGTGTACTGTAAGACGAAATTGTTTTAGCACTGAAATATAATTACTTATTTCGCGGATTTATCTGGGAAAAATTATGTATTCTATGCAAAGTTAAATATTGAAAATGGTGTAAAATACCGACAAGTTGATGATTAAGACATATGTGCAACAGTTGGTATCTTTGTTTAAACGTTTCACCTACGCGGTAGGCTTCACCAGTTTTTAACTGATGAAGCCTACGGCGTTGGCGAAACGTTTCAGCAATAAAGCTACACAACTGTTGCACATGTGTTAATCATCATGTTATAAGTTTTATGTTTTGCCCAATATGATTTGAGATTTTGATAAGTTTAGATGAGTAGGTAGATGTATTCGGCGATGGAGTTTCTTGGAGTTGAGACTCTGCATACACTTTCAACAGTTATTTTATTCTTAATCGTAAACACTATATAATCTCTCTTTGACAGACGGCCGGAATTTTGTCCCTGTTGGTATTTTATCAGGCTCATGCCTCCTTCCCCCCCTTTTTTTCCCCCGGTTTCAGTGTCTGTTTTCAGCCATACCAGTCAATCCATCACCCATACAAACTTCATTCACTATCCTTTCCACCCCTTCCTAATATCCCTCGTACTCCCTCGCTCCCACCCACCCTCCCAGGGCTTGGAGTGTCCTGTTACAAATTCCATAATTCTGACTGTTTCGTATCCTCTGCGCTTCCATTCTCCTTCATGAAAGAGGAGATTCTTATTATCAGGCAAATATATGCACCAGCTAAACGCGACCAGAGCAAAATAAAAAAGTTCTTCTCAAAGTTTTAAGTAATGACGCCAACGGTTTGGCTCGGCGTCAGAAGGGCATATTAACATAGACGAGGGATGACCCGTACTCTCTCTGGGCGTAAGGGCTATTATGTCCATGTTTTTTTGTCTGTGGTTCACTGAAGTTTTGTAGAGAAATGAGCCTTGTGAGAAAGTGCCATGAAAGTGATATTACATCCAGCGAAAGTTTTAATTGTGAGTCTGATGAATATATGATTATTTCAATTTGTGGATTTCTGTTGCTTCAATTAAGTACTATTATGACGGAATACGGAATGATGCCCCAGCCGCCGCACACACCAGCTCATTCCTTCCCCTTGAAATTATGGAATCTTTGTGGCTCAAGTTACTTAATTAATTTCAGAAAGTAGTTATATATATATATATATATATATATATATATATATATATATATATATATATATATATATATATATATATATATATATATATATTTGTGCCCTGGTTTTTATTGGTATTTGTAAAGCAGTCTAGAAAATGGTATTGTTAATTAAATGCGCCACTTGGTATACTAGTCTGCAACAGTAGTTGCAACGAGGTTTTACGAATAAAAAAATTATATTTAGTAAAACAATTAAGAGGGTCGAGCCTAGCACGAGGATCGAATAAGTTGGGAAAATCTTATTAGCTTTTTGCCAGGAGAATACTGGGTGAGGAGGGAGTCTTGGGGAAGGACGCGTTGGGGAAAAGAGGGAAGGGAAAGTGGGAAGGAGGCAGAGGAAAGACGAACCAAAAGTGGAGGGGGAACGTGGAGGAAAGTGAGTTGGAATAGGGAGAATGGTAAAGGAGGAAGAGAATGAGGTATAGGAATGAAAAGGATTTCAGAAAATGAAAGAGAGGAGGAAACGGAATAGAAGGCAAAGAATGGAATGAGAAAGAATACAGAAACGGAAGAGAAGGGGATAGAGTGGTGGAGAGAGAACGAACGAACATGTTAGTAGTGATGATGGATAAGAAGCAAAGGGTTATAATTGACGTTTAAAATGGGGTAAAAAGGATGAAGGCTCATGGAGAAGAGAGGTGAGCAAGGAATGTGAAGAGTTGGGAGAGTCCTAAGAAAATGTCGTGGGGGTAGGGTCTCTGAAAGTGGTTAATAGATCTCTGAAAGTGGTTAATAGATCTCTGAAAGTGGTTAATGGGTCTATGAAAGTGGTTAATAAGGTCTAAGAAAGGGTTAGAGTCAAGCAGAAAGAGCATGTGATATTAGGAAGAACAGAAGGACGCGCGGCGCAGGACAAAAATGAAGAACAAAAGAGTTGGAAAATATAACGCATATATTTTCCAGTAATCTTGTATAATAATAGTTTTAGTATAATTGTATAATCTTGTGCAGTAATTAAGTTCGTATGAAACGGCAGACTGGACGATAGTTTATCACGTACAAGTTATTTACAGACAGTAAGAGCTCACACACACACACACACACACACACACACACACACACACACACACACACACACACACACACACACACAGGGAAAAGGATAGAGAATCATAAAAGAAACTCGAGAGAGTAAATGAGATTCAGTTCCCGCCCGTTCCGTGGTTTATGAGATATCTATTCTGGTTAACAAGGAAACACTATACAAATGGTAACAGATGGAAGGAGTGAAATTAGACATGTGAATTAAGTCAACTGGCTAGGTACCCAAGGAACAACAAATGTCTCATCATCAAACACTGGTGCTGGGTGAGAGGTGAACCAGTGACTGACTTTATACTTATACTTTACTTATACTTATACTTATACTTATACTTATACTTATACTTTACACTTCGAGGACAGCGTGAAACAAGCTTTTATGCCACAAGACGGGCAGAAAGCAGCAACTTCACTCTGGCTGTACCCTTCTCCAGAACATCACTCCATCTGAGATCATACATACCCAGGATGACTCGAGTATGGAACACATTCGTACAGCATAATGATGTCAACGAGATAACGTCAGTTGATCAAATGAAAATGCTGGCCCACAGATGGCTCCAACTTCATCCTGTTCCCTACTTGTATGTCTCATAACAAAAATGCTTTCAAATGAGCTGATGTAGGTAACAGCTCTTAGCTTGCCAATAAAGTTAGGAATCCTTAACCTGTAAATAGCTGTCAATAAAGCTAGGGATCCTTAACCTTGTCAAACCCTGTGTAAAAAAAAAAAAAAAAAAAAAAAAAACAATTTCTGGCATCACGCTGAGAACCCGTTTCTGCCGTTACGATAGGAATCATTTTCTTACAATACACTAGGAACCAGTTTTTAGCATTACCCTAAGAACCAGCTTCTGACATCACACTAATATGAGTACCATACTGTGAGACGCGGCGGTATGGTATATTACTGTCGCGGCACCTTGACAAGCAGAAGTTCGCATCCCACCGTAGAGAACACGGCATTAATGATGTAAAGATAATGTGAACGTAACTATCGATGTGAATATAGGGACATAATGATGTGAACATAGCCATCTACTATTGTGTACATAGCGAGGTACTGATATGAACATGGCAAGATAAAGTAAATATAGAAAGGTATTGATGTGAGGAAATTATAGAAGAAAATATAAGAATATATAAATGAAAGGTTGCCAAGCACTGGGGATTTTGGTGACCTTGAAAAGAAAAATCTCATTGGTTTCTTTTTATGCATTATTATACCCGAGCTCTAGTTTCTGGACTGCGAGCACAGTTGTATATTTATAAAGCAGGTGTGTAGAATTCTCTCTAGCAAGTATACGGTTCCGTGAAAAATCTTGTAGATTTTATATTAAACATTTAAAACTCAACGTAGTCCACAGAGCGGAAATCAATAAAGGCTGTCTAGTACACACACGAGATCTTGTCATGTTTTAAAGCCATGAAGAAACGCATTGAGGACAGTTGATACCAGAAAGAAAAAAAATTCGTGTCTCGTGCATGCTACTATTAGTTTCACCTGGATTTACTAGGTAATCCTGACAGGATAATTCACTCACGGGCTCCTAAGTGGACGGTGTAATAGATTTCTTTTTGAGCAGACAGCGTGACCAATGGGGCGTCCTCTTCGCTTACACTTATTATAATGTTTTTGTGCTGAGTCCCAACTTCCTTCCTCATGGGAGCAGCTTTGCTCCTCCTGTTTGGACTCCACAACGGCCTCGCCACCGTGTTGAGCACACCATATGTTGTGTTTACTGATTTATTTACTCTATGTTTGTACATATCTAAAGTATTCAGTCAGTTTCTAAATTTGACTAATCCTCGTGAAGGTCATTCCACTTCCCGATGACCTTGAAACTGAAGATATATTTTATGACGTCTCTGTGGCTCATTGGCGTCTTAAAATTTCCACGTTCAATTGCTTTTGAAGCAATCTGACTCTGTCAGCCATTTCAATGTCTGGGTATCTTGTACGTTATCGTCTACGCTGGCGCTATCCTCTAAAGTCGTCAAATTCAGTTATTTCAACAAATCCTCCATGGAATAACTTCACTGACACTTTGCCAGAAGGTTTGTTTTGCAATTTATGGATTTAACTCCGTCTTCTTAGTGGTTCCTGGTTGTCTTTTACAGTGTCAGAACATATGGTATTTGTAGGGAAAAGGTTTTGTTCTTTTGCATATTGGTTTGGCTATAACTGCTTAATTTTATGTAATTAGAGTTACCCTAACCTAAAATAGATTAAATTTGAGAAATCAACTTTTTTTCAGTGCCATCCTGTTGTTTGCTCACTAAAACCACCCTGAACCTGTTGTCTTAACAGTGATAAACTGTACACTATGCATATATTGTCAAGGTTACAAGCACTCGCCAACAACCTGACCGAGCAGACTAGCAGATGGAGGATCTAGCCTTCACCACTCGTATCACTGAATGACTATTTTATTTAAGGCTACATAGGTAAACTGTTTTAGGTACATATTGAGTGATAATTTTGTTAATCGAAGTTGTGGACTAGAGACAGCCACGGCCTAGGAGGTGGAGACGAAGATCTGAGAGACTGAGAAAAAAATAAAATTTATAACTGACATTGTTAAGAGCCATGGCATTTAGATTGTATAATAAGTGTTGACGTGTGTTGGTTAAGTTCATTGAAACTACACACAAGAGCAGAGTTATTCTATGAATTGTACCTTAATAGTATTATCTTCATACATTACAGTCTGGTGAACACAAAATGTAGCACAGTCGTTTCCAACATCTGTGTCATCTAAATTCATTTAATGAATCGTAAATTATTCAATGTTAGAGCAGTTTGAGTATGATCCGAACATGAATATTATGTGTTTTTTTTTTCCTGTTCTAAGAAGCGTAATAATGTTGGTAGAATTACCGACAATATGTAAAGTAAAAGGACACAAGTGCAACTAATGTGACATTTTATTGTGGCAACGTTTCGCTCTCCAGGAGCTTTGTCAAGCCTTTATATACCCTCTGTGTCCATATACTGTTTGTATCGGCTTGACAAAGCTCCTGGAGAGCGAAACGTTGCCACAATAAAATGTCACATTAGTTGCACTTGTGTCCTTTTACTTTACATGTTCTAAGGAGCGCCAAGGTGAGCTAAGCTACAAGATTTAATGATCCTACTTTAGAGAAAAGCTGTAATATAGATAAAATATACACAACTTCTTTAAAATTATAGAAAACTATTCTAATCCAAAGTGGATTTTTGTTTACTTCATCACATTGTAAATCTGTTGAGTAATACCGTATATACATACACATAAAAAGGTTGGATAATTACTTGGAATCCGTGACAATTTTTGTATGCGGCAAAGGGGTTGGGAGCTGCGGTGGAAGCCCACTAAACTCAAGCAATGCAATTTTATATATATATATATATATATATATATACACACAAACAGGGAGAGGCGTCCACACCACCGTATGTCCTTCGATGGCGGGTACAACATCTAACTTGGCTGGATGCGCCATTGTTAAGGATTGTGTGGTCTAGTAATCTAAAGTTTCGTGCCTTTTCGCTCACCATGAGGAGGGCCAAAACAGCATAGGTTCGAATCCTTGGCTACTGCAATGTTGTTTATATATATATATATATATATATATATATATATATATATATGTACATATATATATGTTAGGTAAGACACATATGCAACAGTTAGGTATCTTTATTACGAAACGTTTCGCCTACACAGTAGGCTTCTTCAGTCGAGTACAGAAAAGTTGATAGAAGCAGAAGAGACTTGAAGACGATGTAATCAGTCCATCACCCTTAAAGAAGCCTACTGTGTAGGCGAAACGTTTCGTAATAAAGATACCTAACTGTTGCATATGTGTCTTACCTAACAACCTGTCGGTATTTTATACCATTTTAATGTTTATATATATATATATATATATATATATATATATATATATATATATATATATATATATATATGCAAGGAATTCGCAAGAACAGGCGAAATATACACAAACACTGATCTCTGGCTGAAGGAGACTCGAACCTACGAACCTTGGAACAAGGCACGCAGTGATTTACTAATCTACCCACTGGACCAGTACCTTGAGTCCAGCTTGCGCTAGACTTTGATCCAAGGCTGAAAGCTGGCTGCCTTGGATCAAAGTCTAGCGCAAGCTGGACTCCAAGGTATTGGTCCATTGTGGGTAGATTGGTAAAGCACTGCGTACCTTGTTCCAAGGTTCGTAGGTTCGAGTCTCCTTCAGCCAGAGATCAGTGTTTGTGTATATTTCGCCTGCTCTTGTGAATTCCTTGCATATATATATGCATATATATATATATATATATATATATATATATATATATATATATATATATATATATATATATATATATATATATATATATGTATGTCGGCTTCCACCCTAGCTCCCAGCCCCTTTGCCTTTAGATATTATCTCAAGATCACGTCATGTGTATTGGTAGATCATACATAACTTGAGGTAACGAAGGCACAAAAGAAGTAAAAAAATAGTTAATTATTATTGCATTATAGTGTGTGTTCTGCCCGTGAGTATCTCGTGTTCACACAAGAGATACTCACAGGCATGTTCTTATGCTATTATTCTAGCCTTAAATTCAAAAGTTCAGTAGCAAGTCTCACACGAATGAGTAAGACAGCAAGACAAGTTCATGGTAAATCAAGCCCGTGCGTGACGCTACCGGTATTGAGTAGCGCCTTAGTTCGTCTGAGATAGAGTAGCAAGGGAGTCGCATGAATGAGCGGTGCGAGGCGGCTATAAATCATGCTGGGTGCCTGCCCTCGCGACGCCTTAATAGCACGGGGCAGAGGCAAGGCGAGTACCATTATCCATGCAGGCGACGTCGCCAGGGTAAAGTAGATGCTTCCCGTCGTCAGCGTCACCACGCCCAGACCTTGCCTTAATTTACACACACAGCACAAGGTCACCGTTATGTTGTGCAGCTTCACGTCTCCTACTCTTACCACTTTCCAACTAGTTCTCTTTGCCAGTTTGCTTGTTCCGCATTTCTCCGTTTAATTTGTCTCCTAAGTTTCACATTTTCCTCTTCTGTTGTGTGATATTTCCTTGTCATATTTTGTCATTTTCCTCTACTGTTTCGTCTTCAAATATTTTGCCCATAAATAACAAAAAGGCACAATACCGTGACTGGAACGATACACAAATAACCCGCACATAAAAGAGAGAAGCTTACGACGACGTTTTGGTCTGACTTGGACCATTGACAAAGTCAATGGTCCAAGTTGGACCGAAACGTCGTCGTAAGCTTCTCTCTTTTATGTGCGGGTTATTTGTGTATTTTGCCCATATCTACAGCAATCTCTTCTCTCCTTTCCTTATCTCTGATTTTTATTATTCCTCGTCTCCTATGTCCATTGAACCTCTTTTTTTTTATGAACCTCCTGTTATTGTATTTTTTCTTCGTATTTATCATCAAGTTCCTGTTTATCAGTTTCATCCATTTTATTCATCGCCCACGCTGGACCCCTCAGACACTTACCATTCTCTCTACATCATCATCATTACAATCGTATTGTAGACACCCATGTATTTAGCAGAACTCATCCACGCTCCTCCTTTATAAGTCTGTGTGGTGGTATTGTGTGCTGATCATTAAGAATGCAGGTGGCACTTGTAGCTAGCTGGTGATGATTATAAAGGGGGATCTTCAAATACAAACTCTTGCGATAAGAGGTTCTACTCCTACATTGATCTTATGAAGAATACATCATTCACACTTACGAAGGATGGTATCATGTATTATTATCGAATTTGCAGTTGATGTCCATTTTCTGTCTGCTGCTACTTTTCTTCATATTCCCCCCTACTTCTTCCTCTCCTCCTCCATTCTCTCTCTCTTTCTCGCCCACACAAGCAAGTATTCTCGACACTCATGACTGAGGTGCAGCAAAGGAAAAAGACTCCCATTGCGACTGGCACCTCTCACACCACAATTCATATCCATTCATGTAGAAAATAAGTCTGCCAACTTCCTACACAGCGTCAGCGCCATCTTCCTTTTTCGATATACGTATATACACCGACGTCTAAACTTTGTGTTGATTCTCAGTATCCTGAGCTAATGGTCCGTCTTCAGTCTCCCTTCCCCCTTCTTCGTCCCTACCGTCTTTTCCACATTTCCTTATGTCCTTGGTGAAAAGTTTGAGAACTAATCATATTAGATCAATTAGAGTGTCTTTGTAGTTTCTCGATGTATGTGTCCGCGAGCGCTCGGGAAATAGGTAGTATTTGCATACCCTATGGCAATCTGAAAAAGTTTGAAACACTCGTAATTTAACTTCGAGCTTTTGAGGCTGGTGGGGCTCTTGACAAGGAAAAGGAGGAGGAGGCGCTCGGGTGATTGGGTGGTTGGGGGTGTGGGTGGTTTTGTTGGGTCGCTGTGTGTGGGTGCAAGGGTATGTGTACTTGCCTGTATGTACTCACCTGTATGTGCTTGCAAGGGTCGTATTAGAGTTCCTGGCGGTGCCTCTTCGCTTGTTTGTACTAGGTACACTCTCTTGGCTTCAAAAACCTTATGGTACCTCTTCTTAAAGTTGTATATGAATCCTGCCTCTTCCACTGCACTCTCCAAATTGTTCCATTTCCTGACAACTCTAAGGCTAAAGAAATGCTTCCTAACATTTCCATGACTCATCTGAGTTTTCAACTTCCAGTTGTGTCCTCTGGTTCTTGTATCTCAGTATTTTGGATTTCGTTAGCATATCATCCCCCTTAGTCCTGTCCTCCATTATTATCAGGTTTAGTTCTCTTAACCTCTTCTCACAGGATATACCCTTTAGCTCCTACTCCTCTCTTCCATTGTTTTAAGGATTAGTTAATTTTATCTCTGTAGGTTATTCATTTAAGCTCTGGAGCCTTTTTCGTGAAACTCTGAATTTCATGTACTTTCTGGACGTTTTTGCTCAGGCGAACGATGCGTACTCTGATAGATTTGATAAACTCCATACTTAGGGTTCTAGACTACGTTTTATGGAAGTAATTGAATGTTGATTTCATATATGACACATACAGATATCACCGTGGTTTATCGGCTGATGTGATATTTTGTGCTAGTCCTATATTTTGTGCTAGTCCTACTCCTAGGTCTTTTTACTTGTACGGGATTTGTAATCTGTCTCCCTAGTCTGTTAGCTGCGTCCAGTCTTTTCTCTTCTTCCCGGAGTTCATGACCTGGCACTTGTTGGGGTATATATTCAATATGCAAAAATTTTACCTTGCTTCAGCACAGAAAAAAAATCTTGGCTTAGTTGCCCATCAGTCATTAAAAGCAGACCAAGTGAGTGCAGCGTATAAAAGATTCAACCGAAACCTAGACGCAAGCGTGCAATTGAATACAAACATACTGTTATTACCCAGCTTAATTTAAAATTCACTACCACACCAGGAAAATATGTCACTGGAACAGTTCAACACGGAATGAAAATCATCCCGGGAGAGGCAAGCCGTTTGTGATACAGGAATGTCAGCCTTTCACATGAGCCTTGACAGAGCTATTCTCTGACATTTAAGATAATGATAAGTTGGATAATGTAAACGACGACAGCTTCTTCGAAAAGTCTAACGTGACCCATAAGAGGGTAAATGCTTTAACTCACCAAACCACAGTGCAGGACAGACAATAGGAATTTCTTATTCTCCAGGTGATAAATTTAGCGAGGTTTATTCCACAAAATTGAAGCAATAATTTTTCTACGGTTTAAAGGTCACGTGTTAAAACCTAACAGGCAAAAATGTGGGGACACCCTGTACAAGCAACGGACTTCCCTTCCACCCTAAGACCGCCCCTTGGATGGTGGCCCACAGGTAATTGCTTGTAAATCTTGTACGTCGTAATTGTTTGTCGTATGAATCTTTGTTACTCCAGTGTCTTGAGATTTAGCTCATTTAGTCTTACTTTGTAGTTCATATCCCAGGTTGTGGCCCAGTCTAGTGGTGGTAAACCTTTGAACCTTACAGTTTTCATTTACTTAAGAATGGGCTTTACATTGGTGATGCTCCTGAAATTAGTGTGCACGCCTTGCCAGATATTCTCAGTGTGATGATTATTGTAAGGTCTTTTTCTCTCTATGGCATATGGAATTGTTTTCCTTCCAGTTAGTACGATGTCTCTAATCTCCAGCTTAATTACATGTCCCTTACTGAGCTCAGCCTCCGTGTACTGAGCTGTTCCTGCAGTCAGTACATCAGTTTTAAATCACTTGCGAGTATTGATTTTTAGAAGAAAGAGATTTCCCATTGCTTATTGTTGAGCATTTCAAAATTTCTTTCGTTGTTCACTGCATGTGGCAGAATTAGATAAAATAACCTATCACTGGCCTGGTGTCCCGGGGTATGGGAGTGACCACTTAGCTTCGGCTAGACGCCCATGCTTATCTGGGATCTGGCCGAGTGGAAAAGGTACGACGTACTTTGATGCAGAGTATGTATCTAATAATGTATGTTCAAATGTACTGCTCCATAACCTATATCAATACAGAGTAAGAATTAGTATTAGTCTACCCGAAATGCCTAGGCATGCTAGTGGCCTTTGTAATTAATACTTTATAACATGTAAACAACACATTGTAAGCTTTACAAGGAAATAAACATTGTCATTGCTCTGGACTGAGAGAGAATGTTTGTAAATAATTTCGCTTGTTTGCTAATTATTTGGTGTATATATATATATATATATATATATATATATATATATATATATATATATATATATATATATATATATATATATATATATATGCAAGGAATTCGCTAGAGCAGGCGAAATATACACAAACACTGATCTCTGGGTGAAGGAGACTCGAACCTACGAACCTTAGGACAAGGTACGCAGCCAGCTTTCAGGGAGAAGCCTTCTCCCTGAAAGCTGGCTGCCTTGGATCAAAACGTGTAGCGCAAGCTACACGCCAAGGCATTGTCCAGTGTGGGTAGATTGGTAAAGCACTGCGTACCTTGTCCTAAGGTTCGTAGGTTCGAGTCTCCTTCAGCCAGAGATCAGTGTTTATATATATATATATATATATTTTTATTATTATTTTTTTATTATCACACCGGCCGATTCCCACCAAGGCAGGGTGGCCCGAAAAAGAAAAACTTTCACCATCATTCACTCCATCACTGTCTTGCCAGAAGGGTGCTTTACACTACAGTTTTTAAACTGCAACATTAACACCCATCCTTCAGAGTGCAGGCACTGTACTTCCCATCTCCAGGACTCAAGTCCGGCCTGCCGGTTTCCCTGAATCCCTTCATAAATGTTACTTTGCTCACACTCCAACAGCACGTCAAGTATTAAAAACCATTTGTCTCCATTCACTCCTATCAAACACGCTCACGCATGCCTGCTGGAAGTCCAAGCCCCTCGCACACAAAACCTCCTTTACCCCCTCCCTCCAACCCTTCCTAGGCCGACCCCTACCCCGCCTTCCTTCCACTACAGACTGATACACTCTTGAAGTCATTCTGTTTCGCTCCATTCTCTCTACATGTCCGAACCACCTCAACAACCCTTCCTCAGCCCTCTGGACAACAGTTTTGGTAATCCCGCACCTCCTCCTAACTTCCAAACTACGAATTCTCTGCATTATATTCACACCACACATTGCCCTCAGACATGACATCTCCACTGCCTCCAGCCTTCTCCTCGCTGCAACATTCATCACCCACGCTTCACACCCATATAAGAGCGTTGGTAAAACTATACTCTCATACATTCCCCTCTTTGCCTCCAAGGACAAAGTTCTTTGTCTCCACAGACTCCTAAGTGCACCACTCACTCTTTTTCCCTCATCAATTCTATGATTCACCTCATCTTTCATAGACCCATCCGCTGACACGTCCACTCCCAAATATCTGAATACGTTCACCTCCTCCATACTCTCTCCCTCCAATCTGATATTCAATCTTTCATCACCTAATCTTTTTGTTATCCTCATAACCTTACTCTTTCCTGTATTCACCTTTAATTTTCTTCTTTTGCACACCCTACCAAATTCATCCACCAATCTCTGCAACTTCTCTTCAGAATCTCCCAAGAGCACAGTGTCATCAGCAAAGAGCAGCTGTGACAACTCCCACTTTGTGTGTGATTCTTTATCTTTTAACTCCACGCCTCTTGCCAAGACCCTCGCATTTACTTCTCTTACAACCCCATCTATAAATATATTAAACAACCACGGTGACATCACACATCCTTGTCTAAGGCCTACTTTTACTGGGAAAAAATTTCCCTCTTTCCTACATACTCTAACTTGAGCCTCACTATCCTCGTAAAAACTCTTCACTGCTTTCAGTAACCTACCTCCTACACCATACACTTGCAACATCTGCCACATTGCCCCCCTATCCACCCTGTCATACGCCTTTTCCAAATCCATAAATGCCACAAAGACCTCTTTAGCCTTATCTAAATACTGTTCACTTATATGTTTCACTGTAAACACCTGGTCCACACACCCCCTACCTTTCCTAAAGCCTCCTTGTTCATCTGCTATCCTATTCTCCGTCTTACTCTTAATTCTTTCAATTATAACTCTACCATACACTTTACCAGGTACACTCAACAGACTTATCCCCCTATAATTTTTGCACTCTCTTTTATCCCCTTTGCCTTTATACAAAGGAACTATGCATGCTCTCTGCCAATCCCTAGGTACCTTACCCTCTTCCATACATTTATTAAATAATTGCACCAACCACTCCAAAACTATATCCCCACCTGCTTTTAACATTTCTATCTTTATCCCATCAATCCCGGCTGCCTTACCCCCTTTCATTTTACCTACTGCCTCACGAACTTCCCCCACACTCACAACTGACTCTTCCTCACTCCTACAAGATGTTATTCCTCCTTGCCCTATACACGAAATCACAGCTTCCCTATCTTCATCAACATTTAACAATTCCTCAAAATATTCCTTCCATCTTCCCAATACCTCTAACTCTCCATTTAATAACTCTCCTCTCCTATTTTTAACTGACAAATCCATTTGTTCTCTAGGCTTTCTTAACTTGTTAATCTCACTCCAAAACTTTTTCTTATTTTCAACAAAATTTGTTGATAACATCTCACCCACTCTCTCATTTGCTCTCTTTTTACATTGCTTCACCACTCTCTTAACTTCTCTCTTTTTCTCCATATACTCTTCCCTCCTTGCATCACTTCTACTTTGTAAAAACTTCTCATATGCTAACTTTTTCTCCCTTACTACTCTCTTTACATCATCATTCCACCAATCGCTCCTCTTCCCTCCTGCACCCACTTTCCTGTAACCACAAACTTCTGCTGAACACTCTAACACTACATTTTTAAACCTACCCCATACCTCTTCGACCCCATTGCCTATGCTCTCATTAGCCCATCTATCCTCCAATAGCTGTTTATATCTTACCCTAACTGCCTCCTCTTTTAGTTTATAAACCTTTACCTCTCTCTTCCCTGATGCTTCTATTCTCCTTGTATCCCATCTACCTTTTACTCTCAGTGTAGCTACAACTAGAAAGTGATCTGATATATCTGTGGCCCCTCTATAAACATGTACATCCTGAAGTCTACTCAACAGTCTTTTATCTACCAATACATAATCCAACAAACTACTGTCATTTCGCCCTACATCATATCGTGTATACTTATTTATCCTCTTTTTCTTAAAATATGTATTACCTATAACTAAACCCCTTTCTATACAAAGTTCAATCAAAGAGCTCCCATTTTCATTTACACCTGGCACCCCAAACTTACCTACCACACCCTCTCTAAAAGTTTCTCCTACTTTAGCATTCAAGTCCCCTACCACAATTACTCTCTCACTTGGTTCAAAGGCTCCTATACATTCACTTAACATCTCCCAAAATCTCTCTCTCTCCTCTGCATTCCTCTCTTCTCCAGGTGCATACACGCTTATTATGACCCACTTCTCGCATCCAACCTTTACTTTAATCCACATAATTCTTGAATTTACACATTCATATTCTCTTTTCTCCTTCCATAACTGATCATTTAACATTACTGCTACCCCTTCCTTTGCTCTAACTCTCTCAGATACTCCAGATTTAATCCCATTTATTTCCCCCCACTGAAACTCTCCTACCCCCTTCAGCTTTGTTTCGCTTAGGGCCAGGACATCCAACTTCTTCTCATTCATAACATCAGCAATCATCTGTTTCTTGTCATCCGCACTACATCCACGCACATTTAAGCAACCCAGTTTTATAAAGTTTTTCTTCTTCTCTTTTTTAGTAATTGTATACAGGAGAAGGGGTTACTAGCCCATTGCTCCCGGCATTTTAGTCGCCTCATACGACACGCATATATATATATATATATATATATGTTATATATATATATATATATATATATATATATATATATATATATTGTGTGTGTGTGTGTGTCGTGCGTCGTGCTGAATATGTAAAACTGGTCAATTAGCAAGAACTCATTAAAATTAAGTCCTTTCTAAAATTTTCTCTTATACGTTTAAAGATATATATTTTTTCATTAATGTTGATGTAAAAATTTATAATTTTGCACCAAAAGGAACTTAAAAAACTTACCTAACCTTATTATAACAAGCGCAATTTATTTTAGCCTAACCCAACTAAATATTTTTTAGATTTGTTAATAGTAAACAAACACAGTGAAATATATTTTTTTCGTTAGGTTCAGAATGATTTTGGCGAAATTACTGCATACACAAATTTTCACTTGTCCTATATGGCAAGATGAGCGTTGCTATTTGAGCCAAGATCGCAAGTTCTGCCTATTCGGCACGACATATATATATATATATATTATATATATATATATATATATATATATATATATATATATATATATATATAACCACATGATTCTCTAACCCACAGGACCGTATCTTTAAAAGTATAAGGTAAATTTTTACAAAGGATTTAATTTTAAATGAGTTGTTGCTAATTGACCAGTTTTACCTATACGGCACGGTGTGTGTGTATATATATATATATATATATATATATATATATATATATATATATATATATATATATATATATATATATATATATATGCAAAACAACCACTCTGAAAGAATAGAGAAATTCCAAGCGCTTTCGTGACTACTCACATTATCAAGGAACTATGAAAGTAAAGCATCCAAGGAAGCTATATAAGGGGTCTGGCCAGCACCTCACAATCAGATCCCACAACGGTTAAACACCTGACGCGCGCCGACCCAACTTGGATAGGTCCTTTGCACAACTCACCCCACAAACTATTCTACCCAAGAAAATTTAAAAATTATTTGTCCAGTGTATTATTAAATTCTTCCCAAATTCTATTAATTATAAATGGATCTAATTTATATAAACCAAAGGAAATATTCATATTATTGTCAAAACTGCTTTTTATGAAACAAGATTCAATTATATTCCTGTCGACCATGGACTTGCTTGATACTACTTTCTCAACTTTTTGAAAATCAATTGGATGGTTAAAATCTCTTACATGAATAAATAGAGCATTGGAATCTTGTCCAGTTCTAATGCTATATTTATGTTGTTTTAATCTTAGTTCGAGATTTTTACCAGTTTGACCGTAATAAACTTTATCGCAAATTTTACAAGGAATCTTATAGACACATCCATCAGCATTTTGGGGGGAATTCTTTATCAAAAGTTTTTTTACTGTATCAAGATTTTTGAATACAACTTTAATATTAAAAGTCTTAAGAAGAGAAGGCATATCAACCAAGTTTTCATGGTAAGGGAGAACCAACATATTTTTAGTTGAATAAGGCTGGTTGCCCCTTTTTTGATTATAAAAAGTGTTTCTAGCAACTTTAAAAGATTTATCAATTACATTTCTTGGGTATTTTAAATCATTACCTATTTCATAAATTTTGGATATTTCCTCATCTATGAACTCAGGACTACAAATTCGTAAAGCTCTCAAAAACATTGATGAGAAAACAGACAGTTTGACTCTATCTTGATGCGAGGAATAATAGTGGACATAGGAACAGTTATTTGTAGGTTTTCTGTAAATTTTAAATTTGAATTCATTATTACCCTTAATAATTAAAACATCTAGAAAAGGCAATGAGTTATTTTCTTCAAACTCAACAGTAAAGTTTATAGAATGGGCTAAGCTATTTAATTTTCCTAGGAAATGGTGTATATCTACATTTTTGGGCATAAGACACAAAATATCATCAACATATCTGAACCATTTAGCTCTATTAGGGAGGATTGTGTTAAGTAACCTTGTTTCAAAAAATTCCATGTATAGGTTACTAAGAACAGGTGAAAGAGGATTTCCCATTGCCATACCAAACTTCTGAGTGTAAAACTTATCATTAAATACAAATTTTGCATCAACAATGCAAAGTTTAATAAGTTTAATGATAGTAGGAACTGGCAATGGTAAATCATAGTTAACGAGTTCTTCAGATAAGAAACTTAATAAATCATCAACAGGAACTTTCGTAAACAAGGAAGTAACATCAAAACTAACCATGTTAAAATCATTTAAGTCAGTCAAGGAGCTTAATTTATCAACCAAGTCTATGTTGTTTTTAACATTAAAGTTAGAAATTTTGCCAACAATAGGGCTCAAAATATCAACAAGCCATTTGGATAATTTATATGAAACTGACCCTATGGAGCTAATAATTGGTCTGACTGGATTCCCTGGTTTGTGTGTTTTTATTAGTCCATACATGTAGGGTGAGTTGTGCAAAGGACCTATCCAAGTTGGGTCGGCGCGCGTCAGGTGTTTAACCGTTGTGGGATCTGATAGTGAGGTGCTGGCCAGACCCCTTATATAGCTTCCTTGGATGCTTTACTTTCATAGTTCCTTGATAATGTGAGTAGTCATGAAAGCGCTTGGAATTTCTCTATTCTTTCAGAGTGGTTGTTTTGCATATTCTGAAATCACCTGTTTACTGTGATCTTATTGCATATATATATATATATATATATATATATATATATATATATATATATATATATATATATATATATATATATATATACAATATATATATATATATATATAATGTATATGACTTGTCTCTCTGGACCTCATCTTTTCGAAGGTAATGTCAACTCTGTGTTACTCCTACCTGTATTTCTGTTGTGAGAATCATTGTCTTGTTTAACACCGTATGAAAAGTCTTCTAGCACTCGAAGAATGTGCGAACTGCCTATCTTTGTCTTTGTCATCTTCTCATAAAACTGAAATTCATGATGCATGATTTGCCATCTCTAAACCAGTTTTGGTGTCTTTGAAAAATGTTATGTCTTTTATCTGTTCCATTAGCTTTTGCTTATTGTCTATTGATTTACCTTGTGTAGAATACATGGAAGAGATACAGAGTGTGCAATTTGGACAACCAGTATGTAATTCCTTTTTTTGAAAGGTTGACACAACATTCTCTGTCTAATGTTTGGTATATTTCTTGTTTCGAATATTTTGTGTATGATCGTAAGTGATTTCCTTACGACTTCACTCCCACCCTCAGTACTCATGGTAAAATTCCTTACGGTTCTTTAGCCGTGACTGCGTTTGATTCTTGTGCTTTATTATCTCTCCTAACGTTGTAATATTTACCAGTTCTTTAAGGCTCTTCTTTATATTAATTATTCTTTAAATATAGCTTAGACTTTGCTTGTTTTACTATTGTTAATTATAGAAAATATTCGCAGTTTTAAACTTAATGAAAATTCGCTGCCAGTAACATCATTACATAGTTAAATATTGTATTGCTATCATAATTCTAGGCATTAAACTCAGTATAATCCACCGTAGTCTTACTACATTTACACTATTTTCAAATCTCTCTCTGGGCATCTTTTGATAGCATAAGCTCGTCAGAAACGCGGGAGAGCTTTGTTATAAGAATGTGAACACTTTTAAGAAATTAATTTTAAGTGTATTGAAAATAGTGAGAGATAGTTGGTGCTGCAGCAGCTGTGTGAATATTACAGTCCTTGAAGCACTGGAGCGGACAGTGTCATTGCGCGCTACACTGCCGTCGAGGTGTTTAAAACCGGGAAAAGTACGAGAGATAGCAAATAATTTAATGTTTTATGTCACTATTGTTGTTCATATGTTAAGAAATTTCCAGGAATTTATCAGGTTGGAGTGGGCTGGGCATGACATGCCCAGCCCGCGCTCACGCTCACGCTCCAGTGACGATGACAGGAAGAAGTGGGAATTGGAGGATGATCGTCTCCGAGTGACTTCCATTATAAATCAATTATATCTAAATGTAATATTTATACTTACTGAATAGGTGTGTTAATATCGAAAATACAATGAAATGAATATTTATTATAATTTAAAGTCAACGTGAGTGTAGGAGGATTTACTATTAAATCTTTGTCCGCCACGAGCAGTCATGAAAAAACACAATCATTTATGGCATTTTCGTTTATAGGAGAGTCATGTATGTTGCCATATCACTTTAGTTAACTTTAAATGGTTTTATTTATTCCGGACATGCATGCAGGAGAAATAGACAGCGTGTTGCACTAGCATGAAATCCACAACTTATCAGATACGGAAATTAGGAGGCTGCATTGTGAGGAGAGACTAAAAGAAATGAACCTATTGACCTTAGATTAAAGAATAGCTAGGGGAGACAAGATCACGACATAAACGATAGTCAGGAGCACGAGCGGATCTGATATAACACTAATGAAGCTTAAGATTCAGGGCTCCTAATCCCGGAGGGGCCCCAGAAGCGACTTTAGTCCATATTGCTTAAACATTATAGGTCTAGTGTATGAGAAAGGGTTGCGAAGGAGCCCTAAAACTGTATGTCTGCCACTCGTCAGGAGCGTTAATGGAGTGACTTGTTAGGCTGTTTATTATTAAGCGATGACACAAGTGGGCACGAATAAAAGCTAAAATTACAGAAGAGTAAGATGCATCTCAGGAAGTAATTTTTTGACTTTAAGAGTGATAAAGAGTGGAACAATGTAAAAAGAATTCTTTTGCAAGCAAATTATATACACAGTTTCGGGAGTAAATATAATAAAAACCAAGAGACTAGAATTCAGGTTGGTTAATTGAAAATAGAGAGACGGGGCCAGAGACTAAGACTTGATTTCTCCTACCCACAACTCTGAATACAACCCATATTTTTATATGAAATTAAAGAGCGCGTGCACACACACACACACACACACACACACACACACAACAAAACAAAACAAAAAAAAAACGATCCCTGCAACCACAATTAGGGGAGTGCACACACAAAAAAAATGTTAAGGCTAAAGACGAAAACTTTGAAAAATGAACAGAAAAGTGGAAAAAGGCGCTAAACCCACTAATCGAATTTGTAAGATGTTTAATTTGAGAGAAAATATAAAGAATGCGGAACGGCTGCAAATTATTGTATCTGAGGCAAACGTGTGTCAGAGAAAAATAAAAATTTAAAAATGTATTTACAAAAGTAACATGCTAAAGGACTAGAGTTTAAACCCACAACAAATAAGATGGAGATAGTTAAAAGAGCCACATATGAAGTTACCAAACTATCATTGACTATTAAGAAGAATAAAGCAGTAGATCCAGACGAGGGTTCAACATGGGTTTTAAAGTCATGTGCTTAAGAATTAACTTATCCCCTCTATATTATTTTGACACTTGACACTAGGTAAATTGGTTGTTATATCGTGTCAGGACAATTCTGAAATTTGTCACGTCTTTCCTGTTATGAAAATAAGGAAAACCATAGTGATAACCAAATGATAAACAAAAGGATAAAGCCTTAGAGATGGTAAAACCCATACACCTTTATTACATTAATAATGAAAAAGTACAAATATGAAAACTAAAAGAATCTGAACCTAATGCCTTGAAGAGGAGTCTAATAAAAAAGACTTAACAAGAACTTCTCTCCTCGAAGAGGAGCAGAACACAGATTAATAACACTAGCTGTATCGTCGGTTTTTAAAGGTGGTGGTCCTCCAGGTTTGTATTCAAGAAGGCTAGCAGTTGACACTCAATCTGGCTTCCACTTGAGCTCAACTCTCAGTTAAGTTTTTAGGCACTTTTGCCGGAATGAACATTTGAGTTGGAGTTCTTGGTGTATGTTTCACGTTGGACACCAACTAGTTCTTCTTGTGTTCTGGAGGCTTAGATGGTCGTCACAAATGGAGGTAGCTCAGAAGTGTAACTCTTCTTAAAGACATCAAACCAAATTCTACTTCTCAGCAACTTCCCTTCGTAAGGGACCACAAAGATAAAGCTGAAGCGAGACATAGCGCACATGTTGCCAGATGGGTTAAAACAGTTTGCACTACTTTGGGGTCACAAGGATAGTGATACAGCAGTTATAATTTTTGTATGGTCAGACATAAATTCACTGCTGGTAACATAACATAAGCGAATAATGGAGTATAACCTTCTGTACAGTGAACACCAAACCGGATTACAGATCGACGTGCTTACAGCTGAAGTAGGTGACTGTAGGTGAAGTTTTTAGCCACATTCACCCTGGTCATGAAGTAAAAATTGCAACTGGGAGAAGAAAAGACAAAGATCCAGAGTGGACATTGAAAATGTGAACTCGGGTGCATACTTTTTGCTCAAAGTTTCGTAACCCTGGCTGGCATAAATGGGCGGTGACAAACTAAAAACATAATTTCCTAATGCATCCTGAAAATATATGTAACTAGAGGAAAGACGATACTTTTTCCTGACAAATGAAACATAAACATTGAGCCAATATTTAGAAAAAAAAAGTACGATGCAAAAAATTCTCTAACTATAGGACAGACACGCTAGTAGTAATTATAATTGTTCAAGCATTATAGAAAATTTTTAAATGCTAAAATATTTTGAGAATAAAAATCTGTTAAATAAGCAGTTACAGCAGATTGTACTATAAGTCTGAATGGTTTTTTGATACGATTGGAAACTCCCCTTTGGTGTCAGTATTTTAGTAGGTGTCAGTTTTATAACTATTCTTTGTCATCAAAACGCAGTAAGTTGTCCTGAAAATGTTTGTTTGAATTTTTGTCTTTCCTCTTTAAACTTCAGTGACGTTTAGTAATCTGACATTATTTCATCTACTACCTGTTTCGTGATAAGATTGTGGACACACTAGTGTTTGCAAGGTCTTCACGGCAAACCAGTTGTCTGCGTACTTGGTTTAAGTTATTTATTACATTCAACTTCAGTTAACACAATAGTTTGCTTAATAAACCCTATTTTTTTAGCTATCCCCAAGAATCTATTTTTTGACATAATATAAACTTTTTACGATCACCAGCTTCAGATTCATTAGATATGCACCTAAAAAAATATTCCCTATCTTGGAAACTGGGTGATAATGAATTAGGTACTTTGGCCAAAAAAAAAAATGAGAATTGTTTCAAAGTAAAAAAAAAATCTTTGTACGTTCAAAGTTTTATACAGGTGCATTGTAGATCGTGGAGTGAGATGCACAGACCTGGTCAAGACCTCCCTGGCGGTAAACATAAACAGGAGAAGCACCTGAAATTCACCCATTACCTTCGACCGACCCCAACCCAGAACCCCACCCCCTCCCCTTTCCTAATCACTTTCATTTAAAAATCACCCTATGCAAATCACTTCTTCCCCTACTCCACTACAGTCATCTCTTCCTGCTTCTGTACCACAAGTCGCAATTATTGTGGTCATCCTTATTACCATCATTATTACCCATTCTCTTGAACCTCTGAACCTCTACCAGATCCATTTCCTTTAAAGGGAATTCCTTAACACTGGTAAAGTGTTCTTGATCCATGGAAATGGAACTACCCTTCCCGTGTATAATTTTTTGGTTACCTCTCATTTACCAGGCGCTGTATGACCCCTTCAGATTTGGCGCTTCCTCGTCAATATAATAAAATCTCCTGTCCTCTTGAAGAACAAAAAAGGCACAAGACCGTGACCAGAATACACAACCCGGACCGAAACGTCGTCGTAAGCTTGTCTCTCCTATTTGCGTATTATTCGTGAATCCTTTCCTCTTCCTCTGCTCTTCCCTTCACTTCTTTAAACCTTCTTCTTGAAATACTCTGCTGATTTCCATCATTCATGTATTCCTCTACATTCCTTTCGTTTACCTCTCTTATCTTTCGCTCGCTTCAGTCCTTCACTCTCTTCTATCCTTCGGTTCTTTCTGTTCATCGCCCCCTTCCATCCTTCCACACTCTTCCCTTCTGTCCTTCCTTTCCTCCACTACCCGTCTGTTTTTTCCCTTCACTACCTTTCTGTTTTTTCTTTCACACCCTTCTGTTTTTGTTCCTTTTCTACAATTCTTTCTCCTCCCCCTCCCTTTTCCTTATCCTTTCCTTCACCTCTCCTTGTCCTTCCTCCCACCGCCTCGATTACAGCTGAACGTGGCTTCGACAGAAGTGAGCGGATCATCACAAATCATCACCCTGACATATATCTTTTGAGAACTAAATAGCTGGCTCTTTCTTATTGTGGCTATAATATATACCTTGGCATAGGTTATGAAAAGGTTTGCATTATGATCAGACAGTAATAATAATAAAACAAAAATAAGTAATAATATATGCTTTATTTAAACTAGGAAAATTAGGTATGAACAAAACATGAAGCATAACACACTCCCTAATAACAAGCGATGTGCATGAGAGTTTGGTTGAAATTGCAGACCCAGAAAGTTTTCCATTACGGCCAATTTTAAGAAATGTTAAGATCTTTCACTACTTACTGGAGGTTATCCCAGAAAGATTGAAGACAATTTCTTTAAATTTCTCATGTGTGTATGTCTGACTTACTATACTGCTTAAATTGACAGGCTTATAACCTTCATATAGTGTCAGTTTTTCAGAACTAATTACAGCTGATGTTTTTATAGGTTACCTTTTAGCTCGGTCTCCAAAACAGTTATATATATGTCGTGCCGAATAGGTAAAACTTGTGATTTGGGCTTAAATAGCAACTCTCTTCTTGCCAAATAAGGCAAGCGAAAATCTGTGCATGCAAATATTTCGCAAAAATCATTCTGAGCCTAACGAAAAAAATTTATTTTATTGTGCTTGATTATTATTAAATTATTGTAAACTTGTCTAAAATATATTTAGTTGGATTAGGCTAAATTAAATAGCCCTTGTTATTATAAGGTTAGGTAAGATTACTGAGGTTATTTTGGTACAAAATTATTAATTTTTACATTAACGTAAATGAAAAAAATATATCTTTAAACGTATAAGAGAAAATTCTAGAAAGGGCTTAATTTTAAACGAGTTCTTGCTAACTGATCAGTTTTGCCAAAATACACCGTGAATATGCCTTGAATCGAGACTGTAGTGTTCATGTTGATGCTGGATGATGCGCCAGCTATTTAATATACGCTTGTGGGAATTCATTAGGCTAAGAAGGTTGACCTTGGATGAAATCAAAAAAATCATCAAACTAACGAATTTATTATGTTGGCTTAAAAATATTAGGCAGGAATGCATAAATAAAATGGTTCCTAAGCTGATTCATCACTATGAAGAGAGCTGATTCTCACTGAAGAGTGCTGACTCATCACCATGAGCGGAGCTGGTTCATCACCTTGAGGAGAGCACTCACGGGCTCATTGTCAGAAGAACGTACTCATTACTATTAGGAGAAGAACGCACTGCCAACTGAGATTCGTGATTTTCTTTGGGCGACCCACTAAGACGTATTAAAAACCAATAGTGTGAATCACGAAATTCGCCCAAGAACTTATTTTGCGAACGTGTTTTCTCACACTGTATTGTGTATACGCATGTCAGAGCTAAGCTTTTTGTCTTGTCGACATTCATGTCAGTGCTTAGTATTAATGTGTAATGGACATGGACGTGACTCCGTCTGAATGTGTAGTGCGTACCGTAGTGGACACGCACAGAGGACACAAGGTGAATATGTAGTGGGCTTTCCGTAGTGGACACGCACATAGTACAAAGCGTGAATGTGATGTGTGCTATAGTGAACATGCAAGTAACACTGCGTCACGTGTTCTTGAGTACACACGTAGCTTCATGTCTTGTGTTCATAGCTATTATGGATACACAGCACACTGTATTTGCATGCAGGGTATACTTAAAACAGACATATTCATCAAAGCACCATGCGCATACGAAGTGTACAGTCGTGATAATTCATACTGGTAATACATCCAAATATATGATGTATAGCGTATATCTTGCAAGTCATCAATTAATTCTCGTAAATGAAGTAGAATTATTAAAGCCAAATTTCCCCCGTGCTACAAAGTTGTAATAACAGGTTAAGCATCTCTTGACACGAGACGCTGCGCAGCTCAATAAAATTTATTTGATTATGGGTAGCAGTATTATTATAATTATTAATACGAACATTATTAAAATTGTTAATAAAAGTTTTATGACAACTATTTTTAAACTTTATTAATACGTATTATTGTGAGTAATTATATTACAATTATTGACATTGATTGAATATAATTAAAATATAACTTATGTAAGCTAAGGTTAGGTAAGATTCGTCAGGAAACAGGACAAATGTATCCAAACGCGAGAAACTGGAGGTTTTCATCATCTGACTGAGGCCTTCCACTGGCTTGCTGGCCCACCCCTTTAAAAAGTAAAGATAGTATCATTTAATATTGTTATTGGTAAAAATAAATACCGTAGACTTCAGTCCCTCGCTAGTTTTGAGTTTCACATAAATTGGCAGAGTATGAAATTACATTATAATTATATATATATATATATATATATATATATATATATATATATATATATATATATGTTATAAGAAGAGCAGAGTATATGGAGAGTAAAAGAAAGGTGAAGAGAGTGGTGAGAGAGTGCAAAAGGAGAGCAGATGAAAGAGTGGGAGAGGCACTGTCAAGAAATTTTAATGAAAATAAGAAAAAATTTTGGAGTGAGTTAAACAAGTTAAGAAAGCCTAGGGAAAGTATGGATTTGTCAGTTAAAAACAGAGTAGGGGAGTTAGTAGATGGGGAGAGGGAGGTATTAGGTAGATGGCGAGAATATTTTGAGGAACTTTTAAATGTTAAGGAAGAAAGGGAGGCGGTATTTTCATGCACTGGCCAGGGAGGTATACCATCTTTTAGGAGTGAAGAAGAGCAGAATGTAAGTGTGGTGGAGGTACGTGAGGCATTACGTAGAATGAAAGGGGGTAAAGCAGCTGGAACTGATGGGATCATGACAGAAATGTTAAAAGCAGGGGGGATATAGTGTTGGAGTGGTTGGTACATTTGTTTAATAAATGTATGAAAGAGGGGAAGGTACCTAGGGATTGGCGGAGAGCATGTATAGTCCCTTTATATAAAGGGAAAGGGGACAAAAGAGATTGTAAAAATTATAGAGGAATAAGTTTACTGAGTATACCAGGAAAAGTATACGGTAGGGTTATAATTGAAAGAATTAGAGGTAAGACAGAATGTAGAATTGCGGACGAGCAAGGAGGCTTCAGAGTGGGTAGGGGATGTGTAGATCAAGTGTTTACATTGAAGCATATATGTGAACAGTATTTAGATAAAGGTAGGGAAGTTTTTATTGCATTTATGGATTTAGAAAAGGCATATGATAGAGTGGATAGAGGAGCAATGTGGCAGATGTTGCAAGTATATGGAATAGGTGGTAAGTTACTAAATGCTGTAAAGAGCTTTTATGAGGATAGTGAGGCTCAGGTTAGGGTGTGTAGAAGAGAGGGAGAATACTTCCCGGTAAAAGTAGGTCTTAGACAGGGATGTGTAATGTCACCATGGTTGTTTAATATATTTATAGATGGGGTTGTAAAAGAAGTAAATGCTAGGGTGAGGGGTGGGATTAAATTATGGGGAATCAAATTCAAAATGGGAATTGACACAGTTACTTTTTGCTGATGATACTGTGCTTATGGGAGATTCTAAAGAAAAATTGCAAAGGTTAGTGGATGAGTTTGAGAATGTGTGTAAAGGTAGAAAGTTGAAAGTGAACATAGAAAAGAGTAAGGTGATGAGGGTATCAAATGATTTA
>NC_091295.1:32987451-32992451 GCF_038502225.1 Cherax quadricarinatus | reverse complement strand
TTGTGTTGGCGATTTTTTCCATGATCGGTTTGTTCCAGTGGGACTGTTTGTGCTGTTTGGGAGGAGCTGGTCTACTGGAGGAGTCTGTAAGGGTGTCCCACCGAATCGCTGCTTCGGTAAACCTGGGGTCTTGAGCTCCTACCACGTCTCTCAAGCGTTCGGGTACTATCTTCTTGACTAATGCTCTGGAAGCCAAACACGAAGACAGAAAAGCAGGGTAAAGCAACATGCGTTGCTGTACGCACTCCTATACCTCCCAGTCGCACTGGGAGGGTGTATATATATGTCGTGCCGAATAGGCAGAACTTGCGATCTTGGGTTAAATAGCAACGCTCATCTTGCCATATAGGACAAGCGGAAAATTTGTGTATACAATAATTTCGCCAAAATCATTCTGAGCCTAACGAAAAAAAATATATTTGATTGTGTTTATTTAGTACTAAATTATTGTAAACGTATTTAAAATATATTTAGTTGGATTAGGCTGAAATAATTGCTCTTTTTATAATAAGATTAGGTAAGTTTTCTAAGATTCTTTTGGTGCAAAATTAAAAATTTTTACATTAACATTAATGAAAAAAATATATCTTTAAACGTATAAGAGAAAATTTTAGAAAAGACTTAATTTTAAATGAGTTCTTGCTAATTGACCAGTTTTACATATTCGGCACGACATATATATATATATATATATATATATATATATATATATAATCAAAACAACCACTGTGAAAGAATAGAGAAATTCCAAGCGCTTTCGTGGCTACTCACATTATCAAGGAACAATGAAAGTAATGCATCAAAGAAAGGCATATAAAGGGTCTAGCCCACACCTGACTATCACATCCCACAACAAAGCAACACCTGACGCGCGACTCATAAGAAAGGGAACAGTGCAGCAGGACCGCTGGCCCAACTAGATGGGTCCTTCAAGAGAGAGCTGGACAGATACCTAAAGTCAGTGCCGGATCAGCCGGGCTGTGGCTCGTACGTTGGACTGCGTGCGGCCAGCAGTAACAGCCTAGTTGATCAGGCCCTGATCCATCGGGAGGCCTGGTCATGGACCGGGTCGCGGGGGCGTTGATCCCCGGAATAACCTACAGGTAACCTCCAGGTAACCCACCAACAAACTATTCTACCCAAGAATTAAGAATTTTAAAATTTATTATTTGTCCAATGTATTATTAAATTCTTCCCAAATTCTATTAATTATAAATGGATCTAATTTATATAAACCAAAGGAAATATTCATATTATTGTCAGAACTGCCTTTTATGAAACAAGATTCAATTATATTCCTGTCGACCATGGACTTGCTTGATACAACTTTCTCAACTTTTTGAAAATCAATTGGATGGTTAAAATCTCTCGCATGAATAAATAGAGCATTGGAATCTTGTCCAGTTCTAATTCTATATTTATGTTGTTTTAATCTTAGTTCGAGACTTTTACCAGTTTGACCGAAATAAACTGTATCGCAAATTTTACAAGGAATCTTTTAGACACATCATAAGGACATAAGAAAGGAGGATCACTGCAGCAGGCCTGTTGGCCCATAATAGGCAGGTCCTTTACAATCCATCTCGCTAACAAAACATTTGCCCAACCCAATTTTCAGTGCCTTCCAAGAAATAAGCTCTGATAACTCTATCAACTCATTTGCAAGTCCCAGTCAAATCCAACCCCTCTCACTCATATATTTATCCAACCTAAATTTGAAGCCACCTAAAGTCCTAGCCTCAGTAACCCAACTAGGTGGACTGTTCCACTCATCAACTACCCTATTTCCAAACCAATGCTTTCCTATGTCCTTTCTAAATCTAAGCTTATCTAATTTAAATCCATTACTGCGGGTTCTCTCTTGGAGAGATATCCTCAAGACCTTATTAATATCCCCTCTAACAAGTGAATGTAATTTAAGAGTCTTCAATCTTTCTTCATAAGGAAGATTTCTAATGCTATGTATTAATTTAGTCATCCTACACTGAATGTTTTCTAACGAATTTATGTCCATTCTGTAATATGGAGACCTGTGCAAGAATGGTATACAATACCGACAAGATGAAATAAATTAATTTCATCTTGTTGGTGTTATATACCATTCTTGCACAACTTGTCATGGGATCTTGATTCTGAGGACATGTACATAACCTTCGCGACTACGACAACTACTACTACAACTAACCCATATCTTTGGGTAGGACCTACTTCAACTGGGGAATCCCGCCTACCAGTGACTATGCCCTCGTCTGCTACCCGTCCCATTTCCACCTGACGTTAGTATATAAGCGTCAAGCGCCTTACTTCTGCTTCAGAATCTCCACGACTATGGTGCTCTTCGCACCTACTCCTAGGTTGAGGGACCGATTACCTCGTCTTCTGTACATAGTTCTACTATCTTCAAGTTATGTCCTGGAATTTGTACTGATAAAGCCACTGGATGGCGAAACGTCTACAATAAAGATACCCAGATGTTGTACATGTGTCTTAATTTCATCAATATGGAGACCAGAACTGAGCTGCATAATCTAAGTGAGGCCTTACTAATGATGTATAAAGCTGCAGTATGACCTCTGGACTTCTCTTGCTTACACTTCTTGATATAAATCCCAGTAATCTATTTGCCTAATTACGTACGCTTAGGTATTGCTGTCTTGGTTTAAGGTTGCTGCTTACCATAACCCCCAAGTCCTTTTCGCAATCTGTATGGCTAAGGTCTACATTATTTAGCTTATAAGTGCTAGGGTTATGGACACTCCCGAGCTTCAGAACATTGCATTTATCTACATTGAACTGCATCTGCCACTTTTCTGACCAAGAATAGAGTTTGTCTAAATCCTTCTGAAGTTCCCTAACATCTACGTTTGAATAAATTATCTACCTATCTTTGTGTCATCGGCGAATTTGCTCATATCACTAGTAATTCCTTCATCAAGATCATTGATATATATTATAAACAACGGGCCCAAGACTGATCCCTGTGGAACGCCACTTGTTACTGATCCCCACTCGGATTTAACCCCATTTATGGACACTCTTTGCTTCCTGTCTGTGAGCCATAACTCGATCCACGAGAGCACTTTTCCCCAATCTTGAATAGAATCACATTCTATTCAAGATTGAGTTTAGCACTTCCCCCTTGATTATAATAATAATAATAATATTCAAGATTGATGGACTGACCACATCGACTCAAGGTTGAGGGACTGATTACCTCATTCTCCTCCTGTTTTTCAAGTTTATCCTTTCTATGGACTGATGAAGCCACTGTGTGGCGAAACGTTTCCTTAATAAAGATACCCAAGAGTTGCACATGTGTCTAATTTAACAAAGGCAATGAGTTATTTTCTTCAAACTCAACAGTAAAGTTTATAGAATGAGCTAAGCTATTTAATTTGCCAAGGAAATGGTGTATATCTACATTCTTGGGCATAAGACAAAATATCAACATATCTGAACCATTTAGCTCTATTAGGGAGGATTGTGCTAATAATAATAAGGGTAATAATTGTGTTAATAATAAGGGTAATAATGACAGGAATATAATTGAGTCTTGTTTCATAAGAAGCAGTTTTGACAATAATATGAATATTTCCTTTGGTTTATAAAAATTAGATCCATTTATAATTAATAGAATTTGGGAAGAATTTAATAATACATTGGACAAATAATAAATTTTAATTTTTTTTATTCTTGGGTAGAACAGTTTGTTGGTGGGTTGTGTGAAGGACCTGTGTAGTTGGGCACGCGGGCCTCCTGCAGTGTTCCCTTTCATATGAGTCGCGCGTCAGGTGTTGCTTTGTTGTGGGATGCGATAGGTGGGCTAGACCCTTTATATGCCTTTCTTTGATGTATTACTTTCATTGTTCCTTGATAATGTGAGTAGTCACGAAAGCTCTTGGAATTTCTCTATTCTTTCACAGTGGTTGTTTTGCATATTCTGAAATCACCTGTTTACTGTGATCTTATTGCATATATATATATATATATATATATATATATATATATATATATATATATATATATATATATATATATATATGTGTGTGTGTGTGTGTGTGTCGTGCAGAATAGGCAGAACTTGCGATCTTGTCTTAAATAGCTACGTTCATCTTGCCATATAGAACAAGTGAAATTTTGTGTATGCAATAATTTCGCCAAAATCATTCTGAACCTAACGAAAAAAATATATTTCACTGTGTTTGTTTAGTATTAAATTATTGTAAACAAATTTAAAATATATTTAGTTGGGTTAGGCTAAAATAAATTGTTCTTGTTATAATAAGGTTAGGTAAGTTTTCTAAGTTCCTTTTGGTGCCAAATTATAAATTTTTACATCAACATTAATGAAAAAAAATATATCTTTAAACGTATAAGAGAAAATTTTAGAAAGGACTTAATTTTAAAAGAGTTCTTGCTAATTGGCCAGTTTTACATATTCGGCACGACATATATATATATATATATATATATATATATATATATATATATATATATATATATATATATATATATATATATATATCTATCAGTAGTAGTACCAGTTCCTAGTAACCCGTTACCAGTAACCAGTGTACCAGTAGATGACTCACTAACAACCGTCTGTGTGAATGACTGATTATTCATATTGCTGCTGACCATAGCAGGATTTCAAACACCCTTCACCCGTAGGCACTTGAGAGTCAGTCGAAGATAGGGAGCAGAGAGAGGCAGGTCGGCTGTTGGCGCTTCCCATACTTCCCATTATATATTATACGTACTACCAGCCTACGTGAGTATTATTACCCATCCACGTTTTATCGAAAACCCACATGACATTATATATATATATATATATATATATATATATATATATATATATATATATATATATATATGTATGTATGTCGTGCCGAATATGTAAAACTGGTCAATTAGCAAGAACTTATTTAAAATTAAGTCCTTTCTAATATTTTATCTTATACTTTTAAAGATATATTTTTTTTCATTAATGTTAATGT
>NC_091295.1:32842451-32984951 GCF_038502225.1 Cherax quadricarinatus | reverse complement strand
ATTTTTGGTATATGTGAACGACATGACGGAAGGGTTAGACTCAGAAGTGTCCCTGTTTGCAGATGATGTGAAGTTAATGAGGAGAATTAAATCTGATGAGGACCAGGCAGGACTTCAAAGAGACCTGGACAGACTGGACACCTGGTCCAGCAAATGGCTTCTCGAATTTAATCCTGCCAAATGCAAAGTCATGAAGATAGGGGAAGGGCACAGAAGACCACAGACAGAGTATAGGCTAGGTGGCCAAAGACTGCAAACCTCACTCAAGGAGAAAGATCTTGGGGTGAGTATAACACCGAGCATGTCTCCGGAAGCACACATCAATCAGATAACTGCTGCAGCATATGGGCGCCTGGCAAACCTGAGAACAGCATTCCGATACCTTGGTAAGGAATCATTCAAGACACTGTACACCGTGTATGTCAGGCCCATACTGGAGTATGCAGCACCTGTTTGGAACCCGCACTTGATAAAGCACGTCAAGAAACTAGAGAAAGTACAAAGGTTTGCGACAAGGTTAGTTCCAGAGCTAAGGGGAATGTCCTATGAAGAAAGATTAAGGGAAATCGGCCTGACGACACTGGAGGACAGGAGGGTCAGGGGAGACATGATAACGACATATAAAATACTGCGTGGAATAGACAAGGTGGACAAAGACAGGATGTTCCAGGGAGGGGACACAGAAACAAGAGGCCACAATTGGAAGTTGAAGACACAAATGAGTCAGAGAGATAGTAGGAAGTATTTCTTCAGTCATAGAGTTGTAAGGCAGTGGAATAGCCTAGAAAATGACGTAGTGGAGGCAGGAACCATACACAGTTTTAAGACGAGGTTTGATAAAGCTCATGGAGCGGGGAGAGAGAGGGCCTAGTAGCAACCGGTGAAGAGGCAGGGCCAGGAGCTAGGACTCGACCCCTGCAACCACAAATAGGTGAGTACACACGTACTCATATACAACAGGCCTAGTGTCTAATCGACATGTGCCTAGGACAAAATGGTAACTAACACACACACACACACCTACACACACCTACACACACCTACACACACACACCTACACACACCTACACACACACACCTACACACACACACACACACACACACACACACACACACACACACCTACACACCTACACACACCTACACACACACCTACACACACCTACACACGCACACCTACACACACACCTACACACACTCGTGGAGGAGTCACGCGGTTTGAGCTCGTGTTTTGGTGATAATTTCTGACTGTGCCATAAGGAATAGAGTGTGGGATATAGGCGTGTGCACGCATGAGAGTGCATATAATCACTTAAGCCCCGAAAAAAGGAAATATAAGTGATCACAGAAAAGAAAACAAAGGAAATAGTTGCTGAGTATTGTAGGGGCCGTTGGAAGGGTGAACGGTTGTCAGGCCTAAATAGTGTTGCCATAATAACGCAGTGGGGTATTTTGAAGAATAAGTGCGACTCAAGACCAGGGAGATAAGAGATATGTATAGATATGTCAGTAAATACAGTGAGTGAGTGAAAAAATTAGAAGAGCTAGAGAATATAGTGCATACAGGAAGTTAGTGGAAAAATTACCGAGAAGCATCAAATACCTTCAACTTCTGGGGCAGGACAGACCTGCAACGTTACTCCACTGCCAGCTGCAAGTAATATTCACCTAGTTTGAGTTGCATGGGGTCAATAGTACCTGTCTCTAGCTGGAATTGGGGGTCACTCTCCTCGAGCTATCAGAATTAGAATAAGCAGCATTTACTGGCATTTAATAGAATTTAGAGGTAGCGGCATATAGGCGAAGCCTAGTGTATTAATTTTTGAACGTAATTTTAAACTCATAAGAGTACAGTGGGAACCAAGAGATCGGGTACATATACAATACATATGTAGTACATACGTGGGAAATAAGGACTGTTTACATAAACATATGCACGCACACTTGGGGAGAACAGCACTGTTGTTAGGCACTTGAATAGCTGTAGCACACACACACACACACACACACACACAGACACACACACATATATAGACACACACACACACATATACAGGATTTTACACCTTCCATTGAAGTGACCCTATAACCCTTCCTTTCCCCCCCCCCATCTCTCTCCCTCTCCTCTCCTCTCTCCTCTCCTCTCTCTTCCTCTCTCTCTCTCTCTCTCTCTCTCTCTCTCTCTCTCTCTCTCTCTCTCTCTCTCTCTCTCTTTCTCTTTCTCTCTCCCCCTTTCTCTCATCCTCTCTCTCTTCCTCTCTCTCTTCCTCTCTCTCTTCCTTTCACTCTTTCTCTCTCTCTCTCCCTCTCTTCCTCTCTTCCTCTCTTACTCTCTCTTTTCCTCTTCTCTCTCTCTCTTACCTTTTCCCTCTCTCACTTTCTCCCCCTTTTTCCCTTCTTTTCCCCTCCTTCTAGGCTCCCCTTCTCTCTCTCCCTATCTCTCACTCTCTCCCCCTTTTTTCTTTTTCTCTTTCTCTCTTTCGTAAAAAAAAAAATGGTTGGGACTCGCAGGAATCAGGGATCAGATGACAATGGTACTGGTAGGGAGGAATGGATGGAGGAACAGTGGAAAAGGATAGAGCAAGAATGGGAGAGAAAATTAGGAGAGCTTTCTGAAAAAAATGGAGAAAGAGCTCTCTGTGAAATGAGAAAAGAGGTTGGAGAAGGAGACGAAGAATTGGGAGTCACAAGTCGAAACTGCAGTAGCCAGGGTAAAGGTCCTAGAATTTGAGGTAAACAGGCTGAAGCAATTCTCAGGGGTAGTGACCAGAGAAGACACACCATACGATGATGAGAGGCTGAACAGGAAGGAAGGAGATATGAATTATTCTAAGGTCATATCAGCCTGCAAAGAAGGGCCAGGGAGTGGAAGGGAAGAGCAGATGGGTGCAGATGGAGAGGGAGATAGGTCGAATGCTGAGGCACAACCATGCTACCAAGAGCCACTGGAAAAATCAAGGGAGAAAATGACCACATACAGACAGGAACCAGAGTCACAGAGGAAGAGGCAATGGGAGGAGGAAAGGGCAAAATCAGTGATTATCCATGGGCTTCGGGAGAGAGAGGAAAGGACACACACTGAAAGACGGCAGGAAGAAAGAAAGGAGATTGAGAAAATCATCACAGAAACAGGGGGAGAAGACATGGATGAGATTGTAAATTTTCAGAGAATAGGGGGGTACTTGAAGGGGAGAAACCGACCGATCAAGCTGATTCTCAGGACAGAAACAGTGCGGAACAGGATCCTCCAAGAGAAACCACGGTTGAAAAGTTCGGAAGAGTACAAGAAGGTGTTCCTAGACAGAGACAGAACACAAACAGAGAGAAAGCAGCTGAGGGAGAGGACAAAAAAGCGAAAGGAACTAGGAAAGGAGACAAGGATGGAAACAGCAGAGGTCAGTCAGAGCAGAACAGAGCAGCAAGGGCAAGCACACACACAACTATCCTCAGAACCCCACAACCTATCATACCATCCCAACACACAATACAATCCATACCCACAGCTTCCACCCAACCCCCAACTATAGAATCCCACAGTAAGCTACCAGGTCTCCCACCCCCACAGGTCCCCCCAAACCACAGTGTTAGAAAGGAAACTGAAGGTATGGTACACAAACGCTGATGGAATAACAAACAAGTGGGAGGAGTGGCACGAAAGAGTCAAAGAGGCATCACCAGACATCATAGCGATCACAGAAACCAAGCTTACAATATGATAACAGATGCAATCATTCCAGCGGGATACCAGATCCTGAGAAAAGACAGAAGGAACAGGGGGGGGTGGAGGAGTGGCATTGCTGATCAAACACCGATGGAATTTTGATGAGCTGGAGAGAGGAGACAGCGGATAAGTTATTACATAGCGGGAACGCTTCACTCTGGTGGTCCCAAGGTGATAATTGCAGTGATGTATAACCCACCACAGAACAGCAGGAGGCCAAGGCAAGAGTATGACGAGAGCAATAGAGCGATGGTTGACACACTGGCTGCAGTGGCGAGAAGAGCTCATGCATGCAGGGCAAAGCTCCTGATCATGGGCGACTTTAACCACAAGGAGATCGAATGGGAGAACTTGGAGCCACATGGGGGCCAAGATACATGGAGGGCTAAGATGATGGAGGTGGTACTGGAAAACTTCATGTGCCAACACGTAAGGGACACTACAAGAGAGAGAGGAGAGGATGAACCAGCAAGACTGGACTTAGTATTCACCTTGAGTAGTGCAGATATTGAGGACATCACATATGAAAGACCCCTTGGGGCCAGAAATCATGTGGTTTTGAGCTTCGAATACACAGTAGAGCTACAAGTGGAGGGGGAAGCAGGAAGGCAAGGACAAATGAAACCAAACTACAGGAAAGGGGACTACACAGGAATGAGGAACTTCCTGAATGAGGTTCAGTGGGGCAGAGAACTGGCAGGGAAGCCAGTTAATGAGATGATGGAATATGTAGCAACAATGTGCAAGGAGGCTGAGGAGAGGTTTGTACCCAAGGGTAACAGGAATAATGAAAAAGCCAGGATGAGCCCATGGTTCACCCAAAGATGCAAGGAGGCAAAAACCAAGTGTGCTAGGGAATGGAAGAAATACAGAAGGCAAAGGACCCAGGAGAATAAGGAGAGCAGTCGTAGAGCCAGAAACGAATATGCACAGATAAGAAGGGAGGCCCAACGTCAATATGAAAACGACATAGCAGCAAAAGCCAAATCTGACCCGAAGCTGTTATACAGCCACATCAGGAAGAAAACAACCGTTAAGGATCAGGTAATCAGGCTAAGGAAGGAAGGAGGAGAGACAACAAGAAATGACCGTGAAGTATGTGAGGAACTCAACAAGAGATTCAAAGAAGTGTTCACAGAGGAGACAGAAGGGGCTCTAGAAAGACGGAGAGGTGGGGTACACCACCATGTGCTGGACACAGTACACACAATCGAGGAAGAAGTGAAGAGGCTTCTGAGTGAGCTAGATACATCAAAGGCAATGGGGCCAGATAACATCTCTCCATGGGTCCTGAGAGAGGGAGCAGAGGCGCTATGTGTACCCCTAACAACAATATTCAATACGTCTATCGAAACAGGGAGATTGCCTGAGGCATGAAAGACAGCAAATGTGGTCCCAATCTTTAAAAAAGGAGACAGACATGAAGCACTAAACTACAGACCAGTGTCACTGACATGTATAGCATGCAAAATCATGGAAAAGATTGTCAGGAGAAGAATGGTGGAACACCTAGAAAGGAATGATCTCATCACCAGCAGCCAACATGGTTTCAGAGATGGGAAATCCTGTGTCACAAACCTACTGGAGTTCTATGACATGGTGACAGCAGTAAGACAAGAGAGAGAGGGGTGGGTGGATTGCATTTTCTTGGACTGCAAGAAGGCTTTTGACACAGTACCACACAAGAGATTAGTGCAAAAACTGGAGGACCAAGCAGGGATAACAGGGAAGGCACTGCAATGGATCAGGGAATACTTGTCAGGAAGACAGCAGCGAGTAATGGTACGTGGCGAGGTGTCAGAGTTGGCACCTGTGACCAGCGGGGTTCCACAGGGGTCATTCCTAGGTCCAGTGCTGTTTCTGGTATTTGTGAACGACATGACGGAAGGAATAAACTCCGAGGTGTCCCTGTTTGCAGATGACGTGAAGTTGATGAGAAGAGTTCATTCGATCGAAGACCAGGCAGAACTACAAAGGGATCTGGACAGGCTGCAGACCTGGTCCAGCAATTGGCTCCTGGAGTTCAATCCCACCAAGTGCAAAGTCATGAGGATTGGGGAAGGGCAAAGAAGACCGCAGACGGAGTACAGTCTAGGGGGCCAGAGACTACAAACATCACTCAAGGAAAAAGATCTTGGGGTGAGTATAACACCAGGCACATCTCCTGAAGCGCACATCAACCAAATAACTGCCGCAGCATATGGGCGCCTGGCAAACCTCAGAACAGCATTCCGACATCTTAATAAGGAGTCGTTCAGGACCCTGTACACCGTGTACGTTAGGCCCATATTAGAGTACGCGGCACCAGTTTGGAACCCACACCTAGCCAAGCATGTAAAGAAACTAGAGAAAGTGCAAAGGTTTGCAACAAGACTAGTCCCAGAGTTAAGAGGTATGTCCTATGAGGAGAGGTTAAGGGAAATCAACCTGACGACACTGGAGGACAGGAGAGATAGGGGGGACATGATAACGACTTACAAAATACTGAGAGGAATTGACAAGGTGGACAAAGACAGGATGTTCCAGAGACTGGACACAGCAACACGGGGACACAGTTGGATGCTGAAGACACAGATGAATCAAAGGGATGTTAGGAAGTATTTCTTCAGCCACAGAGTAGTCAGGAAGTGGAATAGTTTGGGAAGCGATGTAGTGGAGGCAGGATCGATACATAGCTTTAAGCAGAGGTACGATAAAGCTCATGGTTCAGGGAGAGTGACCTAGTAGCGACCAGTGAAGAGGCGGGGCCAGGAGCTTGGACTCGACCCCTGCAACCTCAACTAGGTGAGAACTAGGTGAGCACACACACACACCTACACACACACCTACACAAACACACACACACACGCAACCTACACAACCTACACACACACCTACACACACGCACGCACACCTACACACACGCACGCACACACACACACACACACACACACACACACACACACACACACACACACACACACACACACACACACACACACACACATATGCACAACAACAGTGAAAAAACAGTGAAATTCCAAGGGCTTTCGTTATTTCTCACATTATCAAGGAACTATATATATATATATATATATATATATATATATATATATATATATATATATATATATATATATATATATATATATATATATATATTAGTGGGTGGGCCAAAAAGTTGGCTTTTCAGTTCCTTCATTATTGGTTCACGTTCTCGGTTTAATTTATCCAAACTATTATTCCAAACCAATATTACAATACTAAAGCAGTATTGGAAATGTCAAAATGCCCAGTAGGTGCAGGAGTTAAGGAGTTAAGTGCATACCTACTAAATAAGCCTTCATTTGGCCTACTTTGTATATATATATATATATATATATATATATATATATATATATATATATATATGAATTATTATATATAATATGGGAAGACAAATGTTGCCGTCTTATGCAAGGCTGTTTAAAATTCATCATATAATGATGTAGGGCGCCTTTGAAAAAATATATGATATTCATCTTTCCCTTACATGGTGTTGAATCTGAAATATCGACTCCGACACCCTCTTGGGGGTTCTGTAACAACTTCTGCGAGAGACTCTTCTGGCGTTTATTTGGAGACAGTGTTGCCAACTTCTCTTGTCAGTTTGCTTAACCGTTATTCATCGTGATAATATTTAAGCTCCTTCATAGTTTTATTCTGCTGAAGAAGTGTGTGTGCGGGAAAGAAAAGATAATATATAACATTTCCATTATTTTTGTAATGAACAGTTCGTGAAGGTATTGGCTTGGTACCCCTGTTTGGAATATCCTCAAAGTTACAGTTCAGAAAATATTTAATAAGTGGCGACTTTTCTGTCTTTCGTATTAACAAACTTAGAGATTCTCCATCGATCATTACCCCTGGAGTCGACACAGGATTGTGGGAAACCTAAGTAGTAGAGCATTAGCGGCCGCTCTACCGGGGTCCCACTGTATTTGGAAGTTGCCTTAGTGGAACGAAGTGCCAGGAGCGTGTTGACTCGAGCCTCATGGGTAAATTTACTCACCGACGCTTGTCACTCATGGCCCACGTGCATGAGTGAAGACGAGAACGTGCTAACTCACGTGCTGAAGGGATTTTCGCCATTAAAACCTCCCAGGAATAAAGGTGTTTTTCACACTACTCTCCATAAGGGACTTAGGTCATTTTGGAATCGTGAAAAAGAATCACACCCACTAAAATCGATACATTTCGTGGACCTGTGCTGTGCGAACGTGGTTCTTGTAGTAATGGGCAGTACGGGCGGATCTGCAATGCAATGTGTAACTGAGAAAAATTATTTGCATGTGTTATTGTTGATATTGATACACTTAGAGATCTTTGTTGCTAGTGTGTGTGTGTTCAGAAGAGGAACGAGATAGTTATGATAGTGTAGTTGGAGATGGAGTAATGGAAAAACATTATCAGTCGTGGTTTGTTGGGTTAGAAATCCTCTCCAAGTTGCTTTGTGTGAGTGATATAATAAAGTTTTTTTAGTGACATGTTGTCTTTACTAAGAAAAGAGAGAACCTCATTTTTTGAGGTGATATTGATGTGGAGTAAATATTATCACTAAACAAATACACTGAATGCAAGGAGAAAATAAATTGGAAATCATTCGGCTCAAACCAAAGTTATGTATGGAAGCTTGCGTTCAAAATTCTTATATGTAATATTTCACATATAGGAACAGTTAAACTCAGGAACCATTCCTCAAGTACAATTTACTAAATTGTATAGTAAGGTTTATCATCATTTTAATGCTGAGGTAATGTATACCTCACATAATTTTGTCTCATTCGTGAATTTTTAGATTAGCAAATGGAAAACCATCAAAAATGCAACTAGTTCTACCGGCCCTTGTGGTATGTGCATCATTGTGTATTAATGAAGTCTCTCTTTATCGTAGTGTGTCGAAATATATATTTTTCGTCGCATTTTATTGGAGACTTTATTATTTTATATCGTTAAGCTCCTACATAGTTGGCATAGATGTGTTGACGCAGTCTTGTAAAAGTAACAAACCACTTTCTTAGTCATATTCTCCGCCTGTTGAAGCTTGTATAGATTTCAACGTATTTGCTGTAGATTTTACACTGATTTATTTGCCATGGATGTGTTGACGCAGTCTTGTGAATGTTATAAACAGACTTTTTTTTCAGCCATATTCTGTGCCCGATGAAGCTTGTTTAGATTTCAATACAGTTGTTGTAGATTTTACACTGATTTATGAAGACTGGTTTAGGTATGTGTGTTCCTGTGATTTGTAGGTATGAGCTTGCGGTCTACATATTTTATTTTTAAAAATATTTGATGTAATATGTTGATGAGCAAAGACTATCATAACACCATCAATATCTATGTTTCTGATGTGTTGATCGATACATTGTCTTCTGCACTTGTGATAAAGTTACTAGCTGCTGCATTAGTATAAAGATACTGTCTGCTACACTAGTATAAACATACTGTCTGCTGCATTATTGTCTGCTGCATTATTGATAAAGATACTATCTGCTGCACTATTATATTGTCTGCTGCACTGTTGACAAAGATACTGTTTATCGCACAAGGGATAAAGATACTGTCTGCTGGTCTATGGATAAAGATACTATCTGTTGCACAAGGGATAAAGCTTCTGTCTATTGCACTAGGGATAAAGATACCGTCTGTTGCACTAGTGATAAAAATACTCTCTGCTAAACTGGTATATAGATTCTGTCTTCTGCACAAATGATATACTGCTACACTTAAGGGAAAATTTATTATATACTACACTAGTGGTGAAGAGATGCTGTCTCACTGGTTGCTGGAGATACTCTCTGCTGCATATTTGGTTAAGAGATTGCTAAATAAAGTTAATATCCAGTAAAGTGGAATATTATCTGTCTCGTGAAAATCAAATAACAAAACGCCCTTCGAAAATTAGAAATGACTGATAAAGCTTTTTTCGGGATTGCAAAATTATAAAAAAAAAATTGGATTTAATAAGTAGATTTATGCAATAGAGAAGGTTAGGTTAGGTAAGATTTATCAGGAAACAGGACACGTGTTTCCTGACGCAGGTCTTAGTCATATGATGACCCGCCGTTGGAGATTTTGGTGATATGACCGAGGCCTTCAGCTGGTTTTCAGGTCCACCCCTTTAAAAATTAGGGTTATGACTAGAACCATTTTTTATATTTATTGGCAATATAGACGGCCCTGAAGTATCGTGGTACAGTGTCATTCTTATGAAAGGTCGGTGTAATGTGAATATTTGCTAATTTGAGGTTATAATCTGTGCTCTTATCCCTACACTAAATGAGCTCATAATATCTGATTAACAAAAGATTAGTTATTACCACATTAAATCCAACTTGCATAAAAATTTACAAAAACCACAAGAAAAGAAAAATACTAGGAAACGTGTCCGTCATAGAGGCTACGATCCCATTCTCATTTGTAATGACAAACGTATAAATATCGATTTATTGATCACTGATTTACTATAACTTCATTACTTTAAATTTTTTTAAATAATTATATTTTAAGTAACTGTATTATACATTGAAAAAATATATGTCAGTAAATTAGTATCGGATGTAAACCGACTAGCATATTCAGTTTTGCTTAAGTTATATGGTACTGTTAAACGAAAATAATGATCACGTCTTACATGCACAAAATAACAAATGTGTTCATCCTATAGTGTGACCTTGGGAATGCGACAGTGACTTAGCATAAAATCCGCGGTGTCGCTTTTGGAAACGGCACGGAAGCATGCGATTTCCCGACCTTGTGTGAATTAGAAACACTGTTCTTCATGCATTAGGTAATCTATGGATCGCGTTTATGGCTATCATAACTCCGTATTGTAATATAACACCCAATATTTTAAATTACTGTACAACGCTATTATTAAGGCTGGAGGTTTTAAGGAAATTCTGAACAAATAAAATCGATTAGATTGGGATATTTGAAGGTTCTGATATCTCCATTGAGGATCGAGAGCTATGAGCTTAAGCTTCTTAGTAATGCTGTGATGGTGAATGCTAAAAGAATTTGTGGATGAATTTAAAAAATCTCAAAAAACTTGGTGTTTCATAAGCACATAAGACAACTGGAAATTGCATCTTTGTAGTAATAACTCCTCAGTTGATTGCTAGAGGTCTCCACTAAACAGTTTAACTTGCTTAATGTAGATAGTGGAGAAAAGTAGACTATACAAAAAGAACAGGATAATATGTTGTAAAAATGATATGCGATACTGACAAATAGTTTGATAAAGATTCAAAATGCAAACACTAGTATTGGCATTTTATTTCCTTTTTAAATTTTGTAAAATGTGTTTTCTAAGTATATCCTCCTCCGGGAGGTCATGGGTAGTATTAATATAGTCTAGATTAAAATCGCACGGTGAATGAAAAAATTCTCTGCGAATGATGCCTAGAATATTTCTCCATAATTATTCTCGATATCATTAGTGTATCCAATTCATAGGCTCGCACCATAGGAAGGAAAATAAGCAGTACGAGTGGTAGATAGATACTGTATACCACATAAACCACAGTGAAGACCACATCGCCAAACGCATCCTCGTCAGACATGCAGTTATTACTGTACATATCACAAGAGATGGCACAGCAAAACCTGGCGCACCGTCGTCTAAATGTACGAACGCACTCTGGTCCAACACAACATACGACTAGTGGTGCTCACATGAGCACTGGCCTCAGCGCCTGTTGTGTGTGGGAGTGCATGTCAGTGTTAACGATTTATGTTAATAAACAGTTTAAGTTTTTAAGTATAGCACAGTGGGAGCGACGCCGCAAGAGACATTGTTCTGAGTTCAGCTCCTTAGTCACACCACCGATTTGATTTGATTTAATGGTCTCTTAAGAGTGTTTTTTCTTTTGTGTGTGTATGTTTGTGTGGTTGCTTCTGTACTTGTTTTCGTGTTTGCTACTTTTTTTTGTATGTGTGCAGCTAGTATGCTTAATTTGCAGGTGAGTATGGGACGGTCTGACGGAATCACACACACACACACACACACACACACACACACACACACACACACACACACACACACCAGGATCTTGGACTCGACACCTGCAACCTCAACTAGGTGAGTACACACACACACATACACACACACACACACACACACACACACACACACACACACACACACGTACTCATATTCAACAGGCCTAGTGTCTAATCGACATGTGCCTAGGACAAAATGGTAACTAAAACACACACACACACACACACACACACACACGTACTCATATACAACAGGCCTAGTGTCTAATCGACATGTGCCTAGGACAAAATGGTAACTAGCACACATCCACACACACATCCACACACACATCCACACACACATCCATACACACATCCACACACATCCACACAGGCCTAGTGTCTAATCGACATGTGCCTAGGACAAAATGGTAACTAACTCACACATCCACACACGCACACAGACACGTGCACACACACACACACGCGCACACACACACACGCACACACACACACGCACACACACACGCACACATACGCACACACGCGCCACACACACACACGCACACACACACACGCACACACACACGCACACATACGCACACACACGCGCGCGCGCGCACACACATACACACACACACACACACACACACACACACACACACACACACACACACACACACACACACACACACACACACACACACACACCATTTAAATACAAGGACGATGTTTACATTGATCATGTGTGAAAATCTGACGAGCAGTGTATTATCTTGTTCCATAAAAAGAACGTGCCTTGAACACTGCAGATATATCACAAATAAAAAAAAATAATAAAGACCCTCTGCGACCATTAGCTAAGAATTATTTTTGCTTGGTGGGAATTTCCGTGTCTTAGATTGCCGTTCACAAGCTATTGTCATTTTACCAACAACGTCGCCAGAACCGGCGGTAATCTTTCCCTCGATAATGATACTATTGTTGCATTTACAGTGTTGACGTCACAGTCATCGGCAGCGGCCTTGATCAGGGCGTCGTAGGCTACCTGATCTACACTTCCTGAATATCAAGCAGTCCGATGACGATTTATGAAAGGGGCATTCAGTACGTAAAGTCTGATGACTATAAGAAAATATATCGCTGAAACGACATTTGTCGAAGCATTTTTTTCATCATATGGCGGGGAAAACGATCGTGTCTTGGCGTTTCAAATATGAATTCAAAAGTGCTAAAGTAATTTTTGAGTCTGAATACATAATTTAAAAATAAATTTCACTTGGATGACGAATTAGAGATGAATAATGATTAATATACTCTCTTCGAAATTATTTTTTGATAACTTAACCAAAATAGATAAGTGTGCAAACAACTTTGACAGAATCAGTCAAAACAGGTAAGTATGCAAACAGTTTTCACAGAATCAGTAATAAAAGGAAGAGCAGAAACGCAGCGATAAAATATATTAGTGATCAATGCATTTATACACCACCAGTCACCAATATGAACACTTAAGATTTTTTCAGTAGAAGCAAAACTTCATGGACATCTGTCTTCACCTGCAACAGCAACGAGACACTGTAGCGTAATCATGAGTATCCCAAGTCAGTAGCAGCAATCTCAGGAGCTCGATAGTAACCTCACGCAGTTAATTCAGCACGAACGGCAGTAGTTGGAACAAAATTTTAAGTATTACCAGCACCCGCAGTAGTTCAATAGCAGTAGGGATTGGAGCGCGAGAAGTAGCAATAGCCAAAGTAATATTTGTTCCTGCCGTATAAGCGGTAATATTACCAATACTACCATAAGTAGTATCAGTAGCAAAAACATCAGCAGAAGCAGAGAGGCTCCTGCATTAGTATGAGTTTCAATTATGAAAGAAAAACGGAGAAATTACCAGCGCTATTAAGAGGAGTAATAACTGAGACATTAACATAAGCAGTAGGATTACCAGTTCTAGGCGTATTAAGAGAAACCAAAACCAGCTACTGTTAATACTAGAGAATATGCATCAATAAGAAAATCAGCAACAAAAGTAGCAAGATTACCAACACTATGAGGAGTAACAGCAATAGAAAAAGCCATAGATAAAAAAAAAATAAGAATACGAGGACAACGGGCGGGGGGGGGGGCAGTGACATCAAGAGAATGAGCATCAATGAGGGGCAGCAGAAACAACAAAAAACAGCAAGAGAAGCAGCAGCAGCAGCGGTGACAAGCGACAGTCATACTAGTGAAGCAGCAAATCACCATCAGGTTCATAATGCTCAGCGTTAATGGCAGTCTCTCAAGGTGTTTCTCACTAGTGGGTTGTCAAGGTGAGGCAGGCAGGTAGGCAGGCATTCTGGACCCAAGCTCTTTGCGTTATCTGCATAATGCTAATTTGGTGTTGGTCAAGACGTACCTTATTAGCATTAATCTATGCTCACAGATTGGCTTTCAGTGACTTGTTATGTTAAGAGTTTATGTGAAAATTAGAACAAAAATAGTTTTGGTCGTTTTCTCTTCTCTTGTCTATTCATTTGCTTCCATTTGCCCCCCATTTGTCACTCCCATCCTCGTCTTCCTTCCCAATCTTTGTTTTTTTTTCTTTCATTTTAACTTTTCTTTCCTCCTTTCCTCTTCTAAATTTCTGACAAAATTACCGACTTCTCTTAATTTCTTTCAAGATGCCAAAAAAAAAAATGTATATATATAAAAGCAAGGCCAAGCCTTCTTGTACGTTCGTTAAGCTAAAATATTGCATTCAAATTCACTTTCATTAAAAAAAAATCATAGTAGCATTTACTATGATTTTTTTTTTTTTAGCGTGAACGATGTTGTTCATCGCTGGTGTATAGCATGACTGATGCTTTACTTGTAGCCGATGAAATGTTTTGAATTCATTAAAAGTCTTTTTGCACTGATAGGCACAATTTTGTTTTTACTGGCTAAAAAAGAACAATTAAATTTGTAATAATTCATATTCGCTAATAAGTGTATGTGCTGCATCTAGGTGCATGCGCTTGTTTAATTAACTATTAACAAATACTATTTTGTTGTTACAGAATCAGAGCGACGCTCACAGTATTAAAACGTTTCAACGAATAATAAATGTGAGTGCAGACATGTGGAATCAAATTTACACAGTCCCGGTTAAAATGGATTTACAATAATGCGCTTCTGCCTCGAGCACCTGCTAGACTATCATCACATGGTTTTAGTCTCACTGGAAAACAAGCAAAAGCTGGCTTAACATGCAATGACTTGTGGAAATTCTTCGAAAAGTTTTACTTTGAAATATGAGCACAATTTGTCAGCGAAAAAGAGGTGACTAAACAATTGTCCAAGTAAAATTTTCAGTTGTACCTGAAAAGTTATAATTAACAAAATAAAATGAGAGGCCTCCACCGTTAAAAAAAAAGTAGCACTGTACTCTCCATTTTTTTCATGTTGCCAATAACAGGCATATATGGTATCGCAGATATAATCGGTATGAAAGTAGCATGTATCGAGTAAACTGTAAACTTTTTAAGCCGATCCAAACCAATTCAGTTTACTACAGAATGCGATATAGTTTTCATCAGATAAATTTAAGCATCTTTTATGGAAAATTTATAGTAATACAAGTGGAGGAACACCACACTTAATCAAAAGATATACAGTAGAAACGACCAGGAGGTAGCCTTCGTGGCAGATCTCATGCTCAAAGAATAACATCAAGAAAAAAATGATAATGCTTGATATCCAGAACTTACGAAACAAGATGTGCCAAGTCAATGATACTCTTAAAAACTCTCAAATTTACTCCCTAGGTGATTTGACTTATAAATGGAAAATACTTGAAGGACTAATTCCAAATCTGCAAATCGAAATAACACCGTCTGCAAAATAACCTCAAAGACAAGCTGGGATGTAGTAAAGCCCTCATAAATAAGTGGTACGAAGGGAAATATACAAGTCCCTGCAATCTGTTCTTGACGTTCCAGCCAGTGGTACCTGTGTCCGATCGAGTCCCTTCAGTCCCAAGAGCCTGACTTATGAAGTTGTCAACCAGCAGGCCTGGTCAAGACCGGGCCAAACGAGCAAATGTTCTGCTGAACAATGACCGTGTACATACCAGTTAGGTAGATAATCTCTTGAAGCTTCATTATCATGCTTACATTGCTATTTCTACAGTTTAAAAATATGTCCTCGTGTCCATCCAACTTTCTAGCTCCAACAGATATTTCGCTTCTTGTTTATTTACGGTTAAATATACTTAACGTTACCTAGCGTAGCAAAAATATTTTTAAGTTTTGAAAGAAATGTTAAGAAACTGACACTGGTAATCCCGTCATTAATTTCCAGATGGTTATCATACTATTATTTGTCAGCAAAGGTAATTTAGTGTTGTCTTTATTCATTTCATGTTTTATTGATCTGATTTTATATTTTGCTTCCATTTTCTTTAAATATTGGCACCATACCACAGCTACATTTTGTAAATTGGGTTTCACTTATCTTGTAAAAACATTCCTTAAACTATCGTCATGCGTTTACATAATGACTGTCTTAAGGTAAGCTTATGTTGCACGTGAGTGCAACAATTTCATTTATATGTTCTGGTGATCATTTGATATTTGTCACTCCCAAGGTCTTTCTCTGCATTAGATGTTCTTAAAGCGTTATTGCACACTTTGTTGGATCTGTTTTGACTTTGACCTGTATCAGTCATGTGATAGCTTTTCCCACATTAGAATTCATCATGCATTTTCCAATGTATAAGTTGAAGTAAAGTGTCCTTGAAAATTTTGTGTTATTAATAGATTTTACTTATTTTATTGTGTCATATATATATATATATATATATATATATATATATATATATATATATATATATATATATATATATATATATTATTCGTCACGGCATTATGCCGGGTGAGCGCCCCGGCATAATGCCGTGATGAAAATCAAAGTCCTACCATACAAGTTTTTTTTTTTGTCAGTGCATTCTGCTGGATAGCAGCCGTTAGCATGACGTCACGGCCTTCCACCACACTTCACAGTGACTTCTAATTGCTCACGTGGCTGCCGTGGTGAAAGGAAGTGTTGCACTTTTGTTTCTCATGCATCCCATCTTTTGTAAAGTGTTCCCTTTGGTTTTGGGGCTATATATCTTTCATTATGGGTAAAAGGAAGTTCTGAAGACCATAAACTATAGCTCAAATCATAGGGCTTCACAAAGCTGGGCACCAGGCGAAAGAAATAGTGGAGTATGTTAGTGTGTGTGAGCGTTCAGTGAGGAACTGGGTGCAGCATTTCAAGGCTGGTGGCGGTCCCGAGTTCTCGTCAGCCAAACCTCGGCCTGGCCCCTCCAAGAAGATATCTGTTCGTACCAAAAGAACCTTAGGAAACTAACCTAACCTTATTATAACAAGCACAATTTAATTTAGCCTAATCCAACTAAATATATTTTATGTAAGTTTACAATAATTTAATAACAAACACAATGAAATATATTTTTTTCGTTAGATTCAGAATGATTTTTGAGAAATTATTGCATATACTAATTTAAAAAGAAAAATCAAGTTTTTCTTTTTAAATCTAGAAATTCATACAGGAGAAGGGGTTACTAGCTCTTTGTTCCTTGCATTTTAGTCCCCTCATGTATATATATATATATATATATATATATATATCTATATATATATATATATATATATATATATATATATATATATATATATATGTCGTGCCGAATAGGCAGAACTTGCGATCTTGGCTTAAATAGCAACGCTCATCTTGCTATATAGGACAAGTGAAAATTTGTTTATGCAATAATTTCGCCAAAATCATTCTGAACCTAACGAAAAAAATATATTTCACTGTGTTTGTTTAGTATTAAATTATTGTAAACAAATCTAAAATATATTTAGTTGGGTTAGGCTAAAATAAATTGTTCTTGTTATAATAAGGTTAGGTAAGTTTTCTAAGATTCTTTTGGTGCAAAATTATAAATTTTTACATTAACATTAATGAAAAAATATATCATTAAATGTATAAGAGAAAATTTCAGAAAGGCCTTAATTTTTAATGAGTTCTTGCTAACTGACCAGTTCCACATATTCGGCACGACATATATATATATATATATATATATATATATATATATATATATATATATATATATATATATATATATATATATATATATATGCAATAAGATCACAGTAAACACAGTAAACAGGTGATTTCAAAATATGCAAAACAACCACTCTGAAAGAATAGAGAAATTCCAAGCGCTATCGTGACTACTCACATTATCAAGGAACCATAGTTCCTTGATAATGTGAGTAGTCACGAAAGCGCTTGGAATTTCTCTATTCTTTCAGAGTGGTTGTTTTGCATATATATATATATATATATATATATATATATATATATATATATATATATATATATATATATATATATATATATAATTGCAAACAATCGCAGACAGGTGATCTTAACTATGCAAGAGAAGCCACTGGGGGTGGAAATCTTGAAAATTATTTCGATGGTATATTTTGATTTGTCACCGTAATGTTCGTATAATTTCGTCCTTAGAAGAATTTGTTCTTTGAAAACTCTATGAACGGTTATTTTCAGCATTTCATTCATTTCCTTTTTATAAACTATTTTGTCATTACTTCCTTTTATCTATACTTTCATATCTAAACCTCTTATCAGTCTTAAAAGTTATGCTTCCCTTATGCTCTATATTTTTTCTCAGTACTGTTTTGTCTTTCTTATCGGCGTGTACTCATTGATTATTTTGAATTTACGTATTACAAGTTTGTCGAATGTGGATATAGATGCGTACTGATGACAGTAATGAATAAAATACGTAGGTATAGAATAAGCTTTTATTGAGACTTTTTCACTTTTCGAGCTTCATCAAGTCAGTCGCTTGATTATGTTTTACATGGAGCGAAATGTTGTCAGAATAAAGCGCATGCTTTTCCGCAGTGTGAATTAATCGTTGTTACAAACAGCATCATTCAGTTCTACCCTCTTGGACACACTTCTATATTTGTATACAATACTTAAACGAGCATGTCAGAGTACTTAAACATTTCCGTTCTCTTTTTCATCATTCACCTATTCAGCTCTAACATTTGCCTATCTTCCTTTGCTCTATTGCTTATCCTACACAGAAACGTTTGTGTCTTATTTTGGTTGCAAGAGTAGATATGCAATTGTGTCCCGTAATTTTGTATTTATGTATTACGAGTTGTCTAACGCTCTTGTTTATGTTTGATTGTGGGGGTAGGGGTGCGTGCGCGCTCGTGCGTGCGCATACGTGAGTAGAATAGGTACGTAAATAGAGGTAATCTCAAGTATAAACCAACTTTCACCTCAGTAAACATAATACCGTCGGAAATCTTTCTGGCTGCTTGGTTAGTCAGGTGTCCTTCAGATTGACACGACAGGTAAAGGGAGGGACGACGACCTGAACGCGACAGATTAAAGAAATTATTACGACCTGAGTACGACAGGTTAAAATGAATTATTACGACCTGAACGCGACAGGTAGAATGAATTATTACGACCAGAGTACGACAGGTTAGAATGAATTATTACAACCAGAGAACGACAGGTAGAATGAATTATTACGACCTGAGCACGACAGGTAGAATGAATTATTACGACCTGAGCACGACAGGTAGAATGAATTATTATGACCTGAGCACAACAGGTAGAAGGAAGAAACTAAACACAGCTTAGTCTAACTTCTGAAGTGTAGTGCGTCATTATACATGAGAGCGCACACATGTATGCATTCTTGTGCGTATTTGCGAATGTACACGTTTACGTAAGTATTCAGCATAATCCCATAAAAATATGAACACCGGTGACATACATTTTTATACATGCACACGCACACACACACACACACACACACACACACACACACACACACACACACACACACACACACACACACACACACACACACACACACACACACATGCACACACACACATGCACACACACACACACACATGCACACACACATGCACACACACACACACATGCACACACACACACACAAGCACACACACACACACACACACACACACACACACACACACACACACACACACACACACACACACACACACACACACACACACACACACATGATTTTCCAGAGAAGGGACACAGCAACAGTGGGTCACAATTGGAAGTTGAAGACTCAGACGAGTCACAGGGATGTTAGGAAGTATTTCTTCAGTCGTAGAGTTGTCAGAAAGTGGAATAGTCTGGAGAGTGATGTAGTGGAGGCAGAATCCATATATAGCTTTAAGAAGAGGTACGACAAAGCTCATGGAGCAAGGAGTGTATGGATCTACTAGCGTAAAGGCGGGGGCAGGAGCTATGAATCGACCCCTGCAACCAGAGTTAGGCGAGTACACTTACACAGGTACCTTATAACTTAATAACACGCAAGTAATGTTCTTTATAAATCATTCTCTCTTTCCTCTTCAGATTTTCTCTCCATCCTCCTCTACACTTAATCTTCTCTGATCCTCCACCTTCATTGTTCTCGTTCGTCTTTTCTTCCTCTCCACTCGCCTTTCCTTTATCCCTCACCTCTTTACTCCCGTTTCTCTGCAATTTCCTTGCCCCATCCTGCCTCACGTACCGGGTACATGAGTATTTCAGAACACTTCGGAAACTAGCTCATTTTGACTCTTTCAGTCACCCAATCATTACTTTAACCGCGACAAATATTGCCTTGATCTTTACATCATTCCTAGAGAAATAGATCTTTGGTTCCTACATTAACCTTATAGAAATATCGCCTTGATCTTTTCATGATCCCGAGATAAATATCGTCTTGACTCTTGGGCAAATCCTGCCCTGAACCTGTCCGTCAAATGTCGCTTGAACTAGAGAAAAATAAATCAATATTGATTCTTTTTTCAAGTGCCGAGATGGTAATATATTGTGAGGAACGTGCGGAAATCAGCTGACAGACACATTAAAACCACGCCCATCACCTGTAAAGTGGGCATATAGGCGCTGCTGTGTAGTGATAGTAGTGATAGCGAAGTGATAGTGGGTGTGAGCAGAATGCTGGAGATTTTAATACTTTAAAGATAGTAGAGCTACTTATTTAACTTAATTAAATTGTTCTTTATTATCAAGATGGTTTTCTTTTAAGCTGGTGGAGTAAAGAACTCAAAATCGGATGCTTTGTCAACAGTCTTAAACTAAAGAAATATGACACCCTTTTGCAGTCCATGTTAGAAAACGTGCTCCATAAATCTTTCCCTTGATGACAAACAATGGATGTAAGCCTCATCGCCAGTCAGGCTAGATGGACTGGGAATACGTAAAGCCTCCCAAATTGCCTTGCCATCTTTCTTATCCTTCTCCACGGCAGCAAATGAACTAGTAAAGGAAATTTTATCAGGTCACCTGGGTGATTCAGCAAAAGTGTGCGACCTCAGCTGCATTACTGATTCGAAGAGACTAACGGCTTCAGCAGCAAGAGAAATTACGACGCCGACTTACAAACAGATCAACTGTAACAAACCCATCGCAGGCAAGTTCTATTCAGAAATACATGCTGCCGCAACGTCCATCAGGAAAGTGCCCGTCTAAAATCTGTGAGCGCCTGTCACTCTGAAGACCTAAATAGTTTCAGTTTCAGTAATGAGTATGTCCCACTTCAGACTGAATGTGAGTGTTTTTTCAGAATAGTACATGCAGACCATGTGTAAAGGTTACTTTACACAAAGTCTAAAATGATTTTTCCATGTTGAACCTTCTTAATGAGGATAGGCCCTTACCTTCCAGTGTCCTTGATAAGAACATCTCGAGTCAGGAAGTTAAAAAGAACGTTTGTGGTGTTGATACGTGTTAGCAACATTACATACTGAATATGTATTATACAGAGGCATTCCTCACAGTCTTACTGCAAGCTTTTCTTATTCACGCAGTTTACACCATACAGACCATACTAGTCTCCTTGATCTGCGCCGAAATATTTCGGCTGTCTAAGACGAGTCAGTGGTAATAAAGAGTATTTTAGATTTGCGTAAAACTGTCACTTTGGAGAAGAACCTTATGAAGACGTTTTGGTTCATCCTGAAATATTGTCAGATCACTAGAGAGGCTCCTCTCGTAAGTGCGAGTTTTTGAAGAATTCTTTCAGCCGTGGTACTGTGAGTTTATTACTCATTGTATTAGATAATATGTATAGTGAGGTTTGCAGAATCTTTATCAGTTCTTCAGATAGTTTCTATATAAAAGATAAATTTTTGCCTTTAGCTATTGTAGAAATACTAAAATTAGATTCATATGCTTTTAATGAAGTTTATGTTAATGAAGTTACTTGTTAATAAGGAACTGAATTTTTTTTACCAATAGATATTTTTGCGTTATTATTTGAAAGGAACTGTCTAGAGCTATATCGGGAAGTGTCCAACAGTAAACAATTAGTGTCATTTTTCCAGAATTAACCTGAGCTGCAACGAGCGTGTCAGTAGAGCCAAACCGTGTGTACTTCCAGGAAATGGTCGACTGGAAGCACTAATTACACAGTGGGTTAATAATTCACTCGTACGGTTGGAACGCTAGTGTCGTGCTAGTGTCACTGAGCTAATAACATGTTTCAGAATGAATCACCACTCGCACGCTGCATGTCATGTTCGCACACCAGCCTCATTAACTCCAAATTACCAATTCGATAGTAAGGCAGCTCAAGCAGTGGTAATTGTAGCCAAGCTTGGGAAAGGCTTTGTCACAGTACTTGACTAGCGATAATAGTGACATTGGGGATCGAGGTGGTCGGTGTTGCAGAAGTTCTTGCACAGAGAGGTTTGCGGTTTCGTATACACATGGTAAAGTATTTCATGTGACATGCGTTTTGTTAAAATATGATGAACATAGTGAATGTATTGGACTCTTAGTAAACAAATTGTAGTGTTTGAAGTTGAAAACATGCACTTGTGTGTTCTGAACTTTACATAAATACACAGCACGGTTGATTATATAGGTGATTAAACACCAGGTTCGTGTACAAATTACGTTCAATACTGAGTGATATGACGTCTGAGTTATTTGTTACAGAATTTAAACTACTGTATCATTTATTTTAATAGATTATCATCTTGGTTTGATTATAGTACGAACACTGATGATGGATTCTCCTCATTGCGTTTGGTAATAGAGACAAAGACTTTTTTCTTGTATAAAAGTAATTAATGACTTTAACTCTTAAGGAAAAAGTGATTATGAAACGAAGAGATAAAAAAATTAAATTAAGAGTAAGATGAACGTAGTGGGATGATATAGGGCTGTTAAAACATCGGTACCATAAATGACAGTTCTCAGGAAAGGTTGGATGGCACTGAGAGATATTTGGTTGCTCGGTTAAATAATACACTCTCGGTATTTGTCAGTAGATTTATTTCCTATATCCTTTAATATATATATATATATATATATATATATATATATATATATATATATATATATATATATATATATATATATATATATATATATATATATATATATATATATATATATATATATATAGTTCCTTGATAATGTGAGTAGTCACGAAAGCGCTTGGAATTTCTCTATTCTTTCAGAGTGGTTGTTTTGCATATTCTGAAATCACCTGTTTATTGTGATCTTATTGCATATATATATATATATATATATATATATATATATATATATATATATATATATATATATATATATATATATATATATATATATATATATATGTCGTGCCGAATAGGCAGAATTTGCGATCTTGGCTTAAATAGCAACGTTCATCTTGCCATATAGGACAAGCGAAAATTTGTGTATGCAATAATTTCGCCAAAATCATTCTTAACCTAACGAAAAAAATATATTTCACTGTGTTTGTTTAGTATTAAATTATTGTAAACAAATCTAAAATATATTTAGTTGGGTTAGGCTAAAATAAATTGCTCTTGTTATAATAAGGTTAGGTAAGTTTTCTAAGATTCTTTTGGTGCAAAATTAATTTTTTTTACATTAACATTAATGAAAAAAATATATCTTTAAACTTATAAGAGAAAATTTTAGAAAGGACTTAATTTTAAATGAGTTCTTGCTAACTGACCAGTTTTACATATTCGGCACGACATATATAAATATATATATATATATATATATATATATATATATATATATATATATATATATATATATATTATATAAATGCACCACGCAGAAACAAGCGGAGGTATATACAGAGAAAGAGCGCAGTCAGCAGGATTTGAAACCACGTCAGGGGAGTGGCAAAGTTTCCCAAGTGACACTCTAGACCACTCGGCCACAGATGCCTCAAAAGCTAGGTAGCCTGGTTACAAGCCATGTTTCTTCCTTGCTCGGGCCTCAAGCATGGTTTCAAGCTATTTCATTCTCCTACGGTATGTTCTGACCACAAGAGCGATTTTCATATCAGTGCACCACGCAGAAAATTTTTGAGGCATCTTTGGCCGAGTGGTCTAGGGCGTCACTTGGGAAATCTTGCCACTTCCATAACGTGGTTTCGAATCCTGCTGACTGCGGTCTTTCTGTGTGTGTGTGTGTGTGTGTGTGTGTGTTTGTGTTTATATTCTCGTTTGTATTTTGTTTTTTATTTTATTTTAAATTAGTTATTGTTTCGTTTGCAGCCTTGTTCCCCTAATATTACAAAAGCCCTTTAGTATAAAAACAAAGGATGTGGATCCCTGGGCTGAATGCTTTTTGGCGACACACTGGGGCATTTCTCCTTTATTCATCCTCAGAATTGCATCCCCTTTAACAGGTGGGGAGATGCCATGATGCTGATGAAAGGCTCTTGTTGTAAGGAACTGGAGCTACCATTCCTTAGATCAAATGTGATTACCTCCTATTTTCCAGGAGTTGTATGACGCTTATAGGTGTAGCATTTCTTAGTAAATATGAATATAACAACCATCGCCGTCTCTTTGTTTTAATCTTTTCTGTCAGGTGGCATGTTTTCTTCAAGTTAATGCCATTGTACCTAAGACTTGGGGTTAACCACCAAATTAATGCTATTAGCCATCAAATTAATGTTATACAGAATTTCAGTCATCTTGCAACCCTGACATATGTTTCAAATTTAAAACATTCAGTAAGAGACTAAATGGTTACTGATCTTTACTGTAGCTCCCAGAAGATGGCTTCCTGAACCAAATCTGTAGCTCCTAGTAACTAATATCAGTCTATATTAAATATATATTTAATTTAATGCATCTTCTACCAATATTGAGATTTTGGAAGCAAATATTTGTGAATTCACACAATATTTCACTGAGTATTTGTTGGCTTTATTTATAATAGTGATTTTCTCTCGCTGCTAAAGTACTGCTCAAATTACAAATTACATGTTTGAACTAATGACATTGACCAATTTCACGATAGACTTCCAGTATCAGTGTGATACAAATAATTATGTTAACGTTATACATTGAAATACGTGTATATATTTTGATAATTGAATTTCTTTCTTACTGATGCAAGTATTCTTTGCTAGTTGTGCATAGGTGATATGCAGCTTTGACGACTGTTGCATAGTCGAGTGGCTTTAACGCTAATAATTCAACCATTACTCAAAAAGGTTGAAGATTGCATGTTTGAATTGGAAAGTAAAATTTTAAGAGGTAAGGAATGTAGTGTGAAATTGCATTTTAGAAAGACGTTAAATGCTGAATGCTTTACATTGCTGTAAAAATATTGTAGGTCATACTGTTGCAGACTCTGCAACAATGACCTGTTAAAGAGAACTTCATATATATGTATGTGTGTGTGTTTGGGAGAGGGAGAACGAAAGGCTTCAACAATTATTTTACTGGGAAGAGAATGAAAATGTAAGAAATATTGAGTGTGTGAAGAGTCCATCAGAATACCTGGTGTGGTCAGCGGCACAAAGTGCGGACAAACGCGCATATAAAACACTGCATAAAAAAGACAATTTTTTGAGAAATATTTATCTGTATAAGCTTTTCTGAGTCTAGGTACCCTTGAGCCATCTTGTTTTCCAAATAGATTCTAAGGCCTATTCTGTGTTTTAATTTCGTATAGGCGTAGTATATTGTAAATTAAAGTTATCGTGAATTATAATAGTATGGGTAAAGCCACAATTAAACTCACAAACTGGAAATTCAAGCACACGACCGTTTGTTCCCTTCTCGACAAACATCAAATAACTCGCGACTTTACAATTGTTCATGACGGACCAATGCAGCTTCTTGTTTCCCTTTCCAGTTTGTGGATTATTCCAGCCAAGGTATTATGACTTGTTTCCAGTAAGGGTGAAATAAACTATATGAAAGATCGATCGATCTAGCTACACTGTCTAAAGTGAACAGAATATTTAACACTGGTTTGATGAGAGTTTAAGTGACAGAAAGAGCATTTAGCGTATGTAGAAGACGAAGGACGTTAGTGCACTTCTGACGTCAGACAAACGACTCTGGCATGTATGGATACATGTCTATTCATGGGTAAATAGAAGCAGATCCAAGGAGAAGACCGAAGAAAGAGTATTTGCAGTTATAAACAATGAACATAGGTACAGGATCAAATAAATTACTTTTGGGACTTCCTAGATAGTGTACATTCTTTTTACCGGCTTTTCTTGCAAGTTACACTAATAAGTAAAATACTGAGCGTAGTGAAAAAGACAATTCTCAATTAATACTGTTTTAGCAATATCGATTGTACTTACTGTAAGAACAAAAACAACTAGGTAAATTTATTTTACTGAAAAGTTATACGCTTAATTAAAAATAATGAATGTTAACTGTAAACTGCAAGCTTCGTTATAGGCAGAGGAAATTAATGCGCTGTAACTCGAAACAGGATCCATATACGAGGTAGAGCATGATGAGCTCTTCTCGGGAAGAGAAAATTAAATCTGAAGTGGTTGTCAAAGCTGCGTGGCTCCACTAAATCATTGTTAATAGTGCATAAAGCAGTCCGAGGTCTTGCTGTTGCTCTACGTTTATGGCCATGACTGGTCACGCTTTCTTGGAGCACACTTAATTGATAAATGTAATTTTTAAGGTCCTTTTTCTTCTGATGTGTTGTGGTTATTTAATTTTTCTTGATACATTTGGAATTGGATGTTTAATGTAAATGTCACTGTGGGGTCTCAGTAGTAGGTTTAAATTGATCTTATGTAATGATATTTTCTACACACACACACACACACACACACACATATATATATATATATATATATATATATATATATATATATATATATATATATATATATATATATATATATATATATATATAATGTCGTGCGGAATAGGTAAAACTTGCGATTTTTGCTTAAATAGCAACTCTCTTCTTGCCGAATAATCTGTGTATTCAGTAATTTCTCAAAATAATTCTGAACCTAACGAAAATATATTTCATTGTTTATTATTAAATTATTGTAAACTTATCTAAAATATATTTAGTTGCATTAGGCTAAATTAAATTGCGCTTGTTATAATAGGGTTAGGTAAGTTTTCTGAAGTTCTTTTGGTGTACAATTATTAATCTTTATATCAATATAGATGAAAGAAATATATATTTAAACGTATAAGAGAATATTTTAGAAAGGACTTAATTTTAAATCAGCTCTTTGTAATTGACTAGTTTTATTGGCAGACACCTACTTGCCATACTCTGTAGTGGAAGGGGGTGGAGCTGCCAGCCACAGGGAGACCCAGAAGATCCGAAAATATGAAGACCTCACCCCTTGCTATAACTTCATTCCAATAGGGTCGGAGACCCTTGGAGCATGGGGCAAGTGTGCTCTAAGTTCCTCAAAGAGCTGGGTGAAAAGCTCATCATAGAAACCAAGGATCGCAGAGCGACCAGTTTCCTCTTTCAGAGACTCGGTGTTGCGATCCAGAGAGGAAATGCCTGCAGCATTCTGGGCACGCGGCCCACCGCAGGGGAGCTGGACGAAGTATTCGAGATGTAGCTCTGAGTTACCTATGTTGTTTTACTTTCTGTTGTATTTTTGTGAATGTTTGGCCAATGTATTTTGTCTTTAAATAAAACATACTTGAAATATAGGGGGTGGTATGAGAAAATTCTCAAACAGCTTCAGGGAGAACCATTGAGTTTTCCCTGAAGCAAGTTTATTCTTTTCTCTGAGGATGAGGGTCCCTAGGACAGTTCTAGAGGTGGTACCTCCCTATATATATATATATATATATATATATATATATATATATATATATATATATAAATATATACATATATATATATATACACACACATATTCATATAAAATGTCATGCTTAACAAACCAAACCTTCCAAATAGGCCGAATCCCTTAAAAAATGGACTCGACACCCCCCCCCCCAAAAAAAAAATAGATAATTTTTTTCATTGACAATGATGTAAAAAAAATTTTTGAACCCTAACTTAAAAATTTCGCCTAACGTAACTTAACCTAAGTTTTTTTTTTAAGCCAATTTATATTTATTTAATAATACTCAATATAAATATATTTTTTCGCTCTGTTCAGATTAATTTTTGCAGATTTCTGGCACAAAAATTTTTCACTGCATATTCAGCTGAAAACAACTTTAGTTTTTATACCTAACTAGATGGTTTGGCTTATTCTATTATATATTATTGTGAATAATCGAGACGGAGTCCACCATAACAGTTACCATCCGCTCCTGTAACTTACCTATGAAGGCTTCATTTCATTAAAGAATTTTCGAACCATCTACATATGTAAACTGGTTAAGTTAGCAGAGACCCCAAACTGTGTCCCAAAATCCAGCTCTGGTTCCAAATTCAATCAATCAGTGAGTCGAAAAAAACTGAATAGTCGTAACTTTTTTGGAGAGAGAAAGAGAGACTTAAAAAATTAATAAAATCTTGGCGGAAGGATACTTGATTTTGACTAGATTTTACCCTCAAACTCTCAGTTTAGGCAAAGTAGCCTTTCGTAACAAATTGATCGTCGAAATTGTCAACATTTTGACATGGCGTAATGAATTTTTACTTAAACATTAGTTGTAAATGAAACTAATATTAACAGATATCTAATTAAAACTTTCAGAAACGAATGTTAATGAAGGCAGTTGTATTTTTGCAACACTTCTTTGAATGTCCTGAGCTGCAAAATCGAAAATAATTCGAGCAGAATCAACATTTTCATTGAATTCGGCAGGTGAGAGAACTAGGCAGGTGTAGTGAGTCTCAGGACGCGGAAATAGGAATCCAAGACAGCAGCAGCAAATAGGCAAATGTTTGAACAATTACACGGTCTATAGCCAACAGGAGACACACTCATTGTAAGACATTCGTGGAAATCTCTCTCAAACCTTTACGTTTATTTCCTGGCAGATAAGTTCCATTGAAAGATTTTTCCTGGCAGTGTGTAAAGGCATTTCATGTAATGCTGGCTGGGATGAAATTTTCAGACGGGAGGGAGGAGGGGGATGACTTTCGAAATATCATAAGCATACCGGCTAAAGTGACAGGAGAAGTTCTTGTCACTTTAGCCGTATACATCAATTATAATCGGCCCCAAGGACTTGGGACCGATTACATTTGATCTATGCGAACGACGTTAAAAAGATATTTGATCCCCATATGTTGTTTACTAATAATACAGCTCTGATGATAACGATACGAGTAAAGTAGAATAAGAACCTGTAGGATAACTTGGACACACTGCAGGAATGTTTCAAAAAAGTGGTTACTAAAGCTTAATTCCATTAAGTGTAAAAAAAAAAAAAAAATGAAGGTAGGAGGCTAGAAGAGGCGACCAACGTTAGGTTATAAGCAGGGAGGGAAGCATCTACATGTAGGTATTGGGTAATGAAAGCACCTAGGACTCGACAGTGCTCGTAATCATTCTCGCAAAACTCATACTATCAGGGTACCATCTGTCGCAGATATAGGAATGGCTTTAGGAAAAGGTTTAGCGAATAGGTAGCTGGGAATGGTTAGTTTTGAGAAGGACTTGCCTAGTATGGGCCAATAGACCCGCCGCAAATGGAATTCAGGATTCTGTTCATTGTCAAAACAGTCCTCAAGTTTGCAACGCCAATTTGGACTCTCACTTATCAGGCACCGAAGGTTTGAGAAATTTTATATTTGCTGTAAGACCAATACCAAAGGTTAAGAAAACGAGAATAGGTTAAAGGAGCTGAATCTTACCTCTTATAGACATGATCACGACATACAAGGTATTAACAGAACGGACGACGACAATGAGAGACAAGAACAAGGAGCCAGGCCTTGCATCGCATGTGAAAATCGTGCTGATTTTAAAGTTTTAGTTCGCTGAGACACTGCGTTGTCAGATGTGTCTCGCCCCCGTTATTATCTTTATTTGATTATTTCTAGTTTAATATATTTTAAAAGGCTTACACAACCTAGCATAACTATAAATAATTACTTTTCCGTTTACAGGAAACGTTCAGATTTTGATGCTTGGTAATACGTAACAGTGAAAAACAATGGTGGGTTAGCACGAAAGGAATTTGATAGAAGCTGAACACACAGGTGAATCCTAAGAACGTTGGAAGCACTGTTAACAATTTAAGAGTTGTTAACAAGTGAAATGAACTAGGTGTTGTAGAGGTAGTGGAAACAAACCCCGTGACTAATTTCAGAATATAATGAAAGAGCCCAGAAGGCTAAAAATCAACATCGCCGGTCAGTTGAAGGTTAAAGACGCAGCCAGGAGCTTGAGCTCAACCCTCGCAGGCACAGCTCCTTAAATACACACAGTCTCACACTAACGTGAATTAAGACATGAATAAATTAGTGTGGCAAAGCCATTACAAACAGGCAAATATTAACAGTTTGTGGTAATCTCCCTCATCACCATTACTGCAGCTCCTACAAGCTTAAAATAAATACAAATCGACAGTGCAGAAAGCCATTTTGGGTAATTATACCTCGGGCCAGTGACAAACGATGTCTCTAATAGGCTGAGGGCCCTAGTGACAACATTATACTCAAGGCAGCCCAGGAGGGAATGATGTACTACTGTGTGATGAATGACCGAAGCTCTCGCTATACCCAAGAGTATACTTAGCTTCTGTGAGGCAGGGATTGGTGGTGGAGTGTTTGCCTCACGTGCGTGAGCGAACACTGAAAGACGATACAACATAACTACATCTCTGTTGAGTTGTCATAACATTCGGTTCTCAGTGAAAGGATCCAGACTTCAAATGTTAGGCATTGAGAGTCTTGATAAATTTCTCCTTATGTTCATTTTTTCCTGTTCACCTAAAGAGGTATCTAGTTGTGCACTGCATGCTGCAGAATGGAGGGGGGGAAGTGGAGAGGGGGGTAGGGCTCATGCAGAGGCACGACCATGCCACCAAGAGATACAGGAAAAAATAAGGGAGACAATCGCCATGTACAAACGGGACCCAGAGACACAGAGGGAAAGGCAATGGGAGGAGGAGAGGGAGAAGTCTGTGTTTATTCATGGGCTTCAGGAGAGCGAGGGAGGACACACAATGAAAGATGGCAGGAAGAAAAACAGGAGATTGAAAACATCATCAAAGAAATAGGCGAGGACGACATGACTGAGATGCTAAATTTTCAGAGAATTGGGGGGTACTTGAAAGGGAGAAATCGGCCGGTCAAACTGATTTTCAAGACAGAAACGGTGTGGGACAGGATCCTACAAGAGCAACCACAGCTGAAGGAATCATTAAAATGCAAGAGGGTGTTCTAGACCGAGACAGAATAAGAACAGAACGACAGCAGTTAAGGGAGAGGACACAGAATCGAAAGGGGCTAGGAAGAGAGACAAGGACAGAGTTAGTAGAGGACAACCGGAGCAGGGCAAAGCAACAAGCGCAAACACACACACAACCAACCCCCAGAACCCCACAGCCAAAAACACTATTCTAATACAAACCACAGTCCACACTTAAAGCCCCCACACTTCACTACCCTAGGAATCCCACAGCACACTGCCAGGTCCCCCACCCTCACACACCTCTCAGAGCACAGTGTTGGAGAGAAAACTGAAGGTATGGTACACCAGTGCTGATGGAATAATGAGTAAGTGGGAGGAACAGCACGAAAGAGTCAGAGGCATCACCGGACATCATAGCTTTCACAGAAACCAAGCTCACAGGAATGTTAACAGATGCCATCTTTCCAATTGGATATCAGATCCTGAGGAAAGACAGAAGGAACAGAGGGGATGGAGTGGCACTGCTCATCAAAAACCAATGGGATTTTGATGAACTGGAGAGAGGAGACAGAGGAGAAGCGAGAGACTCCTTAATAGGAACACTTCAGTCTGGAAATCCCAAGGTGGTAATTGCAGTGATTTATAACCCACCACAGAACAGCAGGAGGCCAAGGCAATAGTATGATGAGATGAATAGGGCGACGGTTGACACTGGCTGAAGTGGCCAGAAGGGTTCATGCGTGCAGGGCAAAGCTGCTAATTATGGGTGACTTAATTACAAGGAAATCGACTGAGAGAACCTGGAGCTACATTGGGGCCCAGAAACGTGGAAGTCGGGAGTGATACTGGAAAACCTCATGTAACAACGCGTAAGGGACACTACCAGAGAAAGAGGATAGGATGAACTAGCAAGACTCGACCTAGTAGTGCAGATATTGAGGACATCACATATAAAAGACCACTCGGGGCCACTGACCATGTGAGTTCTGAGCTCAGGGGTCTTCATGGAGGAAAAAATAATTAATCATCGCCAAAATTTTAGGAAGATCGTGTTCCATAACGAAGTTGTAGCTCTCTCTAGTTCTGGTCCAAAATGTTTTTGGTTTTGGAAAGTGAGTGAGAACCTGCATCCAGAGTGTTAATTCAATCTGAAAAGGAATTCTGGTTACTCTTCTAAAATTTTGGTTGTTGCTTTTAATCCTTCAGTAAGACACTAATGTACATTTAAAAAACTACATAATCAATTAGTTTCCACAAATCAGTTACGAAAAGCCCTTATATATATATATATATATATATATATATATATATATATATATATATATATATATATATATATATATAAATATATATATATATATATATATATATTTTACGACAGTAAGATCCGTAAATTATATTCAGAAGCGTTCGCAATCCTGAGCACGTTCACTTTGATATCCATGTCACGTATACATAAAAATTTAACTTCTGGATATGTATTATAGAGATTTTCTTGTTATGTTGTAAATTATGTAAGTGATAAACTTAATTATATTTTCAGAACAAACTTGAGGAGATCTCTCGCTCGTGCCCTAAATCAGACTTCGGTCTGATGATGATTGGCATTTCGTCATCAAAGTCGCATATACACTGACGCTTATTCACTTAATAAAGAAAATAAACTAATCTGAAATTATTCTGCTAGTAAGGCTGAGTTTAGGGAAGTAGGAAAATGAGAAGCAGTGAACTTAGGGCCGGGAAATGGGGCAAGGGATAGAAAGAAATAGAGAAGTGGACTGAGGTAAGAGAGCAAAAAATGTAGGTAGGTGGTAATGAAAGTAAGGATAAATAAGGAGAAAGGGGAGGAAAATGGCAAGCACAGAACAAGATAAATTTATTCTAAGAGATCGAAAAAACGGTCAAACAAGCGAATTGATAATAAATATACATTTAGAAACATTGTCAAGAAATGACAATTTACAGTTAGAAAGGCAAAGGGTAAGAATGTGTGAAGGGACAACGGAAAGGAGCTGAAAGATAGAGATTAAAAAAATGGAGTGATTAGAAGTAATTTAGAAAGATTGTTAAGGAGGCAGGTAAGCTAAGAAAAGTGTAAAATAAGATGCTAGAAGGGCAATAAGGACGAGAAGGGAAAGGATGAAGAAGGAGGGAAGGAAGGTACCAAGGAAGGGTAGGTAGTACCCAAAGGGAGAGTATAAAGGACTCAAAGAAGTGCAGGAATGGCCCAAATGAAAAGAGGAAGGACCCAAGAGAGCTGGAGAAGAAATCAAAAGAAAGGATGGAAGCAGCCAGTGGAGATGATAAAGCCAGGATATGGGTATGTCAGGGTTCAAGATACTACAACGGTTTTATACACAACCAAAGCTGTTTTATATACCACCACGATTGTTTTATACACCACCACAACTGTTTTATACGGCACCACAGCTGTTTTATGTACAACGTACTTGTTGTATATACCACCATAGTTGTTTTATATACCACCACAGTTTTGTATATCACCACAATTGTTTTTTCATACCACCACAATTGTTTTAGATACCACCACAATTATTTTAGAGACCATCACAAATGTAACAACACAAATCAGTTATATGGAACCTTTGGTAACTATGTTGTCAAATCACATGATAAAGTGGTAAAGCCAACTGCAAGGGCGAAACATCGCCATTAAAGACTCCAGTTAACCTCTTTTGTGTCACTTCAGCAAATTTAGGATATAAAAGAGAAAGTGAATTATGTTAAAAAAATTCTCATAGAGGTAGAAAGATAGAAGGGGATTGCAGATACTAAGAGCGAGGAGGAAGGAGAATGCATAAAGAGGAAGTTAAATAATCTAAAAGAGATTAAGAAGGCTCTAAAAGAGAAGAGGATAAAGGATCGAAGGAAGAAAATGAAAGAGAATCTACAAGAAATGCAGAAGGGTTCAGAAGAGATAAAAAAAAAAGGATTCAAGAGAGGAGGAATAAGAATGATTTAAGGTAGAGGAGGAACAACAATCCTGAAAGCGGATGAAGGATTGAAGGTAGAGGAAAAATGATTTAAGGAAGATTAATAATGATTTAAGTAAGAGGAATAATAAAAATCTAGAAGGAAAAATAAAGATTTAAGAGGAATAATAAAGATCTGGGAGGAATAATGATTTAAGGAAATTAAGTAATAAGTATCTGAAGAAGAGAGAACTCCACAGTGATGCTGGTCAGGGCTCCTGATCCAGGAAACTGGACTTCACTTAATTATCCCCCATTGCCCAGGCCCTATATGACCCCCTACGGTTTTAGCCCTTCTCCGTGATATAAAGAAAAGAATGTACGATAAATTACAAGGATCAAAGGAAGCGTATTATAAAGGGATCTAAGGAAGAGGAATAATAAAGATCTAAGGAAGAGTAAAAGGAGGAAAGGAATCTTGGGAAGGGACCGGGGGTGGGGGTTAGACTTTCGGTGGTCCGGAGGCGTGAAGACAAACAAGAGCAGGTAAAGGTAAGCCAAAGGTAATTACAGCTAACTTCCAGAAGCCGTGCGGATGTGCAAGATTACATTCGTTGGCTCCACCTGTCTCGTCCTTGGACGTTATCGTTCAGTGTTTGTCTCATTTAGTGTTATCGTTTGATGTTGGACATACCCCTCTTTCCCTTTTTTTCTTTGTTCTTAATCCGTGTTTTGATATCTAAGTTCTTCAATATCAGCCTTTTCCATATTCGATCTTTTGTTTAGTTTTGGTATGTGGCTCGTTCGGTATACTCGTTCTCAGTGTGTATCGTTCATGGCGGCTTATTTCTGTGCTGTAAGTGTCTCGTTCAGTGTTATTGTTTTCTGTGTCTTTCAGATGACCTCACTTTGTAAGTTTCCTGATTTAGTGTCCTCGCTTTGTGTGTCCCGATTCAGTGCCCTAGCTGGATATGTATATCCAGATTTAGAATGCCCTCGTTCCGCGTGGTTGGTTCAGTGTTTCTCTCGCATTTAATTGTACTCCGTATTTTTTTAAGCCTTTCTGTTTCCACCTCATGCTTACATCTGAAGTATTAAACAAACGCGTGCAACGCCTAGATCAGCCTGTATGACGACGTAGTTGCAGGTCACACGACGAAGATAAAGAATAATTCGGATAACAATTTCTTAACGATGTTGCAAAGCGCTAGCTTTAGTCCTCCGACCTATGATTTAGGGATCCGCGGCATTGACTTAGCATTGAGTTTTGGTGTTACGCCAGGATAATAGTTGAGCTTGTCTTCATTCTTGGAAGTTATACTGTTAATGTCTCGACGAGTCACATATTACTTAAATGTATAATAGAACGTAAGTAATTTCTTTATATACCCGAGTAATTTTATATAAAGGGAAAATTAAAATTTATAACGTGCTTATTTAGGTGATGTTGGTGCAGGGACGTGGCCTACCAAATATAACCTAACCTAACTTGAATGTTATTAGTAAAAATAACTTGTATAAAAAAACAAGCTTATTACATGTTAAACTTCTTAGCAGTAAATTGTGTTGTACTTGGTGGACATTATGTAACAGTCTAACTTCTAAGCATGCTGACCGATTACACAGTTGCAGTACTGTAATATATTGTTTTCACCCTTGCTTCTGTATCTTTAATATCTTTTTATTTTAATTTTGATGCTCTACTATTCTGTTTCATAATCTTTATTAAATAAAAGTTATGTATTCTTTAGTTGAGGTGAATAACATTACGCCAGAGTAACCTCTTCCTAACAGAACAATATCAAGTTCTTCCATCATCTGAAGAAGAATGGCCACTTGCCCATATACAATGAGTCAATTAGTATTCAGGTCTGCAGTTTACACGTGCAAACTCTCCATCACCGAAAAAGGTCATGAGAGAAACTAAATCATCACTCAAAAGTTTTAAATGTCAGTAAAATACATATTAGCTCTACAGGGAAGATTTGCTCGAAGGAAATTAAACCCAGGTTACGTAGCGTGCATTTGGATCCAGAATAATGATAACCAAGGCAGTTTTCCTCTCCCATGCAACACGGATATATCTTAGCAAACTTGCAAAACGCATTGTAATTGATATCGCTTCTTTATTCTGCAAAAATCACAGGTAGTTTGTGTACGTATGTTTTTTTGTATTTCATGTGTTACATAATTTTTAGGTGCGCCACCAGCCCTAATTAATGGAAAAATAATCTTCATAATGAACAAGTTTGGCAAGGGCGATGATAAACGCCTTCAACCCTCCCCCAACTCTCATGCCTTCTCCTCCAGGAGTCTGATAAAGCGAAGTTGATTCGGTGCCTCTCCTCCATCCGCACGGCCGACGATGTAATGAAGTTTAATGATGGGGTTTCTTCTTTTTACTCAAACTTTTCCAGTATTTACAAGTTCTGGGGGAGGGGGTGTTTTCACGGGTGTTGGGTCTCCCGTCTATTGTCTTTGTTTTACAAATACGGCGAGAAAATGTTTGAGACTTGGCGGCGCAGATGTTTACAGTACAGCGGAGAAGTTCTCTCTCTTTTTACCTGCAGATCATACCTATCTTTCGCTTCTCTGTCGGTTTATTGCAGATGGATGAAATACTGGTGCCTACAGAACTCTCTTTACAGTTTCCTTAATGTCCGCTTAAACTAGATTATCACTGTATACAAAAAAGTGAATAATATTTACTTTTGTAAATCGCGGTTCACAAGATTTTCCTTGTACTTTATTATTATTTCAAGAAACGAAGTTAAAATGCCTGTATAAACACAATATGAATATAAAAATCTGAAACGAGATAATAACATTCAGCCGTACATTTTAATCGGATAACTATATAGAGCACTACTGTATAGTCAAATTTTATTGCGTCAGACTTTTAATTTGTCTAAATTACAATTTAATTGTGTCACGATAATTTGCGATCAAGCCAGTGCTAATCAGTACGTACATGGAGATCGGGTAATACCTACTCGTGGTTAAGTCCCCCCAACCCGGTGTGGAGGCTATTAATGAAAAAAACTGGACTTGGGTTAATCTTATTTGGATCTAACCTGCATGCCTCACATTCTCCAGGCACTATATGGCCCCTACGGGTTTAGCACTTAAACCTGATTTAAATACAGGTCAGTGTAGGTCAGGTCATACTTCAAGGTGACACGCAACTGAAACGTGGATCTCTGGCTTTAAGTTTGGCTTAAATTTTGCTATATATGTATATATATATATATATATATATATATCTATATATATATATATATATATATATATATATATATATATATATATATATATATATATATATAGGTAGTAGGTTGGTAGACAGCAACCACCCAGGAAAGTACTACCGTCCTGCCAGATGACTGTGAAACAAAAACCTGTAACTGTTTTGCATGATGGTAGGATTGCTGGTTTCTTTTTCTGTCTCATAAACACGCTAGATAACAGGGATATCTTGCTACTCCTACTTACACTTCGGTCACACTTCACAGACACGCACATGCATATATATATATACATACATCTAGGTTTTTCTCCTTTTTCTAAATAGCTCTTGTTCTTCTTTATTTCTTCTATTGTCCATGGGGAAGTGGAAAAGAATCTTTCCTCCGTAAGCCATGCGTGTCGTATGAGGCGACTAAAATGCCGGGAGCAATGGGCTAGTAACCCCTTCTCCTGTAGACATTTACTAAAAAAGAGAAGAAGAAAAACTTTATAAAACTGGGATGCTTAAATGTGCGTGGATGTAGTGCGGGTGACAAGAAACAGATGATTGCTGATGTTATGAATGAAAAGAAGTTGGATGTCCTGGCCCTAAGCGAAACAAAGCTGGAGGGGGTAGGAGAGTTTCAGTGGGGGGAAATAAATGGGATTAAATCTGGAGTATCTGAGAGAGTTAGAGCAAAGGAAGGGGTAGCAGTAATGTTAAATGATCAGTTATGGAAGGAGAAAAGAGAATATGAATGTGTAAATTCAAGAATTATGTGGATTAAAGTAAAGGTTGGATGCGAGAAGTGGGTCATAATAAGCGTGTATGCACCTGGAGAAGAGAGGAATGCAGAGGAGAGAGAGAGATTTTGGGAGATGTTAAGTGAATGTATAGGAGCCTTTGAACCAAGTGAGAGAGTAATTGTGGTAGGGGACCTGAATGCTAAAGTAGGAGAAACTTTTAGAGAGGGTGTGGTAGGTAAGTTTGGGGTGCCAGGTGTAAATGATAATGGGAGCCCTTTGATTGAACTTTGTATAGAAAGGGGTTTAGTTATAGGTAATACATATTTTAAGAAAAAGAGGATAAATAAGTATACAAGATATGATGTAGGGCGAAATGACAGTAGTTTGTTGGATTATGTATTGGTAGATAAAAGACTGTTGAGTAGACTTCAGGATGTACATGTTTATAGAGGGGCCACAGATATATCAGATCACTTTCTAGTTGTAGCTACACAGAGAGTAAAAGGTAGATGGGATACAAGGAGAATAGAAGCATCAGGGAAGAGAGAGGTGAAGGTTTATAAACTAAAAGAGGAGGCAGTTAGGGTAAGATATAAACAGCTATTGGAGGATAGATGGGCTAATGAGAGCATAGGCAATGGGGTCGAAGAGGTATGGGGTAGGTTTAAAAATGTAGTGTTAGAGTGTTCAGCAGAAGTTTGTGGTTACAGGAAAGTGGGTGCAGAAGGGAAGAGGAGCGATTGGTGGAATGATGATGTAAAGAGAGTAGTAAGGGAGAAAAAGTTACCATATGAGAAGTTTTTACAAAGTAGAAGTGATGCAAGGAGGGAAGAGTATATGGAGAAAAAGAGAGAGGTTAAGAGAGTGGTGAAGCAGTGTAAAAAGAGAGCAAATGAGAGAGTGGGTGAGATGTTATCAACAAATTTTGTTGAAAATAAGAAAAAGTTTTGGAGTGAGATTAACAGGTTAAGAAAGCCTAGAGAACAAATGGATTTGTCAGTTAAAAATAGGAGAGGAGAGTTATTAAATGGAGAGTTAGAGGTATTGGGAAGATGGAGGGAATATTTTGAGGAATTGTTAAATGTTGATGAAGATAGGGAAGCTGTGGTTTCGTGTATAGGGCAAGGAGGAATAACATCTTGTAGGAGTGAGGAAGAGCCAGTTGTGAGTGTGGGGGAAGTTCGTGAGGCAGTAGGTAAAATGAAAGGGGGTAAGGCAGCCGGGATTGATGGGATAAAGATAGAAATGTTAAAAGCAGGTGGGGATATAGTTTTGGAGTGGTTGGTGCAATTATTTAATAAATGTATGGAAGAGGGTAAGGTACCTAGGGATTGGCAGAGAGCATGCATAGTTCCTTTGTATAAAGGCAAAGGGGATAAAAGAGAGTGCAAAAATTATAGGGGGATAAGTCTGTTGAGTATACCTGGTAAAGTGTATGGTAGAGTTATAATTGAAAGAATTAAGAGTAAGACGGAGAATAGGATAGCAGATGAACAAGGAGGCTTTAGGAAAGGTAGGGGGTGTGTGGACCAGGTGTTTACAGTGAAACATATAAGTGAACAGTATTTAGATAAGGCTAAAGAGGTCTTTGTGGCATTTACGGATTTGGAAAAGGCGTATGACAGGGTGGATAGGGGGGTAATGTGGCAGATGTTGCAAGTGTATGGTGTAGGAGGTAGGTTACTGAAAGCAGTGAAGAGTTTTTACGAGGATAGTGAGGCTCAAGTTAGAGTATGTAGGAAAGAGGGAAATTTTTTCCCAGTAAAAGTAGGCCTTAGACAAGGATGTGTGATGTCACCGTGGTTGTTTAATATATTTATAGATGGGGTTGTAAGAGAAGTAAATGCGAGGGTCTTGGCAAGAGGCGTGGAGTTAAAAGATAAAGAATCACACACAAAGTGGGAGTTGTCACAGCTGCTCTTTGCTGATGACACTGTGTTCTTGGGAGATTCTGAAGAGAAGTTGCAGAGATTGGTGGATGAATTTGGTAGGGTGTGCAAAAGAAGAAAATTAAAGGTGAATACAGGAAAGAGTAAGGTTATGAGGATAAAAAGATTAGGTGATGAAAGATTGGATATCAGATTGGAGGGAGAGAGTATGGAGGAGGTGAACGAATTCAGATATTTGGGAGTGGACGTGTCAGCGGATGGGTCTATGAAAGATGAGGTGAATCATAGAATTGATGAGGGAAAAAGAGTGAGTGGTGCACTTAGGAGTCTGTGGAGACAAAGAACTTTGTCCTTGGAGGCAAAGAGGGGAATGTATGAGAGTATAGTTTTACCAACGCTCTTATATGGGTGTGAAGCGTGGGTGATGAATGTTGCAGCGAGGAGAAGGCTGGAGGCAGTGGAGATGTCATGTCTGAGGGCAATGTGTGGTGTGAATATAATGCAGAGAATTCGTAGTTTGGAAGTTAGGAGGAGGTGCGGGATTACCAAAACTGTTGTCCAGAGGGCTGAGGAAGGGTTGTTGAGGTGGTTCGGACATGTAGAGAGAATGGAGCGAAACAGAATGACTTCAAGAGTGTATCAGTCTGTAGTGGAAGGAAGGCGGGGTACGGGTCGGCCTAGGAAAGGTTGGAGGGAGGGGGTAAAGGAGGTTTTGTGTGCGAGGGGCTTGGACTTCCAGCAGGCATGCGTGAGCGTGTTTGATAGGAGTGAATGGAGACAAATGGTTTTTAATACATGACGTGCTGTTGGAGTGTGAGCAAAGTAACATTTATGAAGGGATTCAGGGATACCGGCAGGCCGGACTTGAGTCCTGGAGATGGGAAGTACAGTGCCTGCACTCTGAAGGAGGGGTGTTAATGTTGCAGTTTAAAAACTGTAGTGTAAAGCACCCTTCTGGCAAGACAGTGATGGAGTGAATGATGGTGAAAGTTTTTCTTTTTCGGGCCACCCTGCCTTGGTGGGAATCGGCCAGTGTGATAATAAAAATAATAATATATATATATATATATATATATATATATATATATATATATATATATATATATATATATATATATATATATATATAGATATGTGTGTGTCGTGCCGAATAGGCAGAACTTGCGATCTTGGCTTAAATAGCAACGCTCATCTTGCCATATAGAACAAGCGAAAATTTGTGTATGCAATAATTTTGCCAAAAATCACTCTGAGCCTAACGAAAAAAAATATTTCACTGTGTTTGTTAATTATGAAATTATTGTAAACAAATTTAAAATATATTTAGTTGGGTTAGGCTAAAATAAATTGCTCTTGTTATAATAAGGTTAGGTAAGTTTTCTAAGATTCTTTTGGTGTAAAATTATAAATTTTTACACTAACATTAATGAAAAAATATATCTTTAAACGTATAAGAGAAAATTTTAGAAAGGACTTAATTTTAAATGAGTTCTTGCTAATTGACCAGTTTTACATATATATATATATATATATATATATATATATATATATATATATATATATATATATATATATATATATATATATATATATATATATATTGTGTGTGTGTGTGTGTTTGTGTGTGTGTATGGTCAGCAAGAATCATTTAAAATTAAGTCCTTTATAAAATTTTCTCTTATACGTTTAGAAATATATATTTTTCAATTATGTTACTGTAAAAATTAATAATTTTGTACCAAAAACCCTTAGAAAACTTATCTAACCTTATTATAACAAGCGCAATTTAATTTAGCCTAATCCGACTAAATATATTTAGATAAGTTTACAATAATTTACTAATAAACGAACACAGTGAAGTATAATTTTTTCGTTAGGTTCAGATTGATTTTTGCGAAATTATTGCATACACAAATTTTCGCTTGCCTTTTCCTGGCTGTCTAATCCAAAATCGCAAGTTTTAACTATTCGGCATGACACACACACACACACACACACACACACACACACACACACACACACACATATATATATATATATATATATATATATATATATATATATATATATATATATATATATATATATATATAAAAATACAGGTTTAGACCTGTATTGGGTGATAGGCACAGCCAGGTAAACAAAACTTTTGTTGATCCTGGAAGGCACTACAACGCGCGGCATAGTGGAAGTGCTGCTTCAAATTAGGTAGTGACTGTCAGGATCTGAAGGCCTTTTAGTCTTTGCATTGCTGTTTATTCACAGAATAATACGTAGGACTTGGGTTATTGTGTCATAACCTGTCATTGTTGTCTCTCTCTCGCTTTCTCTCTGTCTCGTCACCACGCGATACCATTGCCAAAGTTTGTTTAACTGTATTAATTGTGGTACAGCTAAAACTGTGTTTCGAGCGATCATCTCAATGCTAAAGGAACTTCTCTACGAAAGAACCTTATTCGAAGGTATCGAAAGGACCTAAGTTCGATCGGCAAGGAAAGATGTATGGATATGTCTCCTTGCCTTCGCGGCCCATGTTCATCTAGCGGGAAATAGGTACCTAGGAGGTAGTTAGCTTTTATAGGTCGAATTCTAGGTAAGGGAACCTAATAATCCTAACGGAAATTCGTCACATTGTTTGACTTTTTTGTTATCCTGGGTTAATATCCCTGGGAGGATAGTAAACCAAAGAAATAATTTTTCTTCTGTTGTGTAAGTATTTTATCAGCAACCTCGCTTTTTCTTCCTTTGTCTCTATCCAGATTTTTTTTTTTACACAGGGTTTGACAAAGTTAAGGATCCCTATCTTTATTGACAAGCTATTTACAGGTTAAGGATTCCTAACTTTATTGGCAAGCTAAGAGCTGTTACCTACATCAGCTCATTTGAAAGCATTTTTATTGTTATGAGACTTACAAGTAGGGAACAGGATGAAGTTGGAGCCATCTGTGGGCCAGCATTTTCATTTGATCAACTGACTTTATCTCGTTGACATCATTATGCTGTACGAATGTGTTCCATACTCTAGTCATCCTGGGTATATAGGATCTCAGATGGAGTGAAGTTCTGGAGAAGGGTACAGCCAGAGTGAAGTTGCTGCTTTCTGCCCGTCTTGTGCCATAAAAGCTTGTTTCACGCTGTCCTTGAAGTGGATCCAAGTGTGGTACTTTGACAATATTGGCCTTGTCTGTTCTCATCTTTGTGTTCAGCTTCTAAACCCTCTTGTTGAGGTTCCTCTCAGTGGCAGTCTGCCCTTTTCAGGTACCTTCCAAGGCTGGGTGTCCTTGTTCAGGTACCTTCAAGGCTGGGTGTCCTTGTTCAGGTACCTTCCAATGCTAGGTGTCCTTGTTCAGGTTCCTTTCATTGTAGCTTATCCATCACATCAGTAATTTCTCGTTTCAAATCTCTGTACATTCTCTAAGTTTGTGTATTTTTGACTAGGTGAGGGGCTCCACCCTGGTGCTGCGTATTCATGGACTAGCCTGGCACATATGAAGCGCAGCTTCATGAACGCCTTTTTATTTAGGTTTCTGAAAGCACCTCATATATTTACCAGTCGCATATACCAGTAATATAATCCGTTTCATCTGTGCCTCGAGAGAGAGAGAGAGAGAGAGAATAAGTGTTACATTCTCATGCACTATTCATTGCCCAGTGTTGTAATACTTCCCTCCCAAGTGATGACCTGGTGCCGGTCGCCCACAATCTCCCATACATATTGCTTTGTAATTATTTGGGGGTTTGAACCTGAGTTCTATTGAATATTTTACTTTCTGACTGGATTGCAAATTTTTTTTTTTTTCTTCCTGAGAATGAACGCTTGAGATAAAATATAAATGTTACAAACTTCTACTTACACTCAGTATACGCTTACATTTATTTCCTGCCGTATTTCTTAATAGTTCTTATTGGTGTAATATTTCCTTCCAATTTATGAGATCTTGTGTGAAGCTGGGCCGAGGGGGATGATAATGATTCTCGGAACCATTAACCGATGTACACGGTAAGTACGGAATCTTTTGTTGTACAGAGCGCTGAGACACCTTGTGGTTTCGCAAGTTGTAAGTTTTAAAAAGAGTTTTCCCTGCCCACGCCTTTGTATCCTGTCTGATTTCAATCAGAACTTCACGGAATTTTATTTTGCTTGTAATGCATTATTTTCCATGTTAGTGTTTCGAAACAAATCCCCACTTCTCTCCAAATACTCCAAAAATATTTGCTAAATTGCTAGTTCTTTGTATGTGTGTATGAAGAAAGGGTTTGTAGTCTATACCCTCTGATTATACTTTCCATCGACCTCCTTTCTCCAGCCCGAATCTTTTCATTTTTTACTAGTGAGTATTGAACTTTTATAACCACATTCTTTCCTTCAATATTGGCAACATCTAGTGGTATCCACTGTAAACATGAACCTGATGGATTCTGTCTTCCTTGCTAAATAGTTCACATAAACCAGGAAGAATATATGTGCAAAAGCTGACTCTTGAGGAACTCCTTATCTTTTCTCATATTGACGTCTTTCACACAGTGACTGCGTTTTGTTTGTCAGAAACACAGTGATCTAGTGGAGCACCTCCCATTTCATCCCGGCCTATTTTTCCCTTGTATATAAATTATTCTCATGTGTGGCGTGCGTCTGTGTTTGTGCACTTGTGTGCACCTGCATAAATGCTGCCTTTTGATGCATTTTTACACATTTATGTGAATGAATAGCAGCTTCAGTAAATAGCTAGTATATTCACTTTAACTCACAGTAATTGAAATTTTAGATATTATTTGAAGTTGATTCATATTAGCTACCATTATTAAGAGAGAAGTAATATAAGAGAAAATTTACATGTAATCGCTTAAAAAGGAAGATAAATTAAAGTTGTTATTGTGAGAATCAGTTTTAGTGGAGGTAAGTTTAGAGGAGTGTCTGCATAATGACGTGGAGTATACAATTCCTTGACGTCTTTGACGACGGATAGGACAACAACAGAAGTACTAGGAATTTTAGGAAGATCATAAAGAAGACTAGGGAAGGGTTAAAATAAGACTTATTCATGAAATCTAAAAAAAATTTTTAGGGACTAGTATAAATTTGTGCAATGGTTCTATGGGCACATACATATTGCAGGAATGATGTGAATGTGACAGGAAGGATAGACTGCAATGATGGAAAAAACTGGTGAGGAAATAAGGACAAATTGTATATATTACTAGAATAAAAATTCAAAAAGACAAGAGAGAGTCTAGGCTAGGCATGGTAATGAGGTGCATAAACAAGAGAAAATAGAGAGGCGGAGAAGAGGGATGCGGAAAGTGGGAGAGAGACAAGTGTGTTTAAAATGCAATTTGTGGAGCTGTTAGGGCTTTGCTCAGTCACCGAATTACTGATACAAGGTTCGTCGAAAGTATGTACATAACACGCTTTAATTATGCACAAGTGTTAATGTGTGTGTTTGTATGCCCACCTGTTTCTGTTTGGGTTGAACAACTGGATATAAGTTATTTCGAGTGTGTGTGTGTGTGTGTGTGTGTGTGTGTGTGTGTGTGTGTGTGTGTGTGTGTGTGTGTGTGTGTGTGTGTGTGTGTGTGTGTGTGTGTACATATGTTGTGTCGAATGGGTAAAACTGGTCAATTAGCAAGAACTCATTTAAAATTAAGTCTTTTCTAAAATTTTCTTTTATACGTTTCAAGATGTATTTATTCATTTATGATAACTTAAAAATTAATAATTTTGTACCAAAAGAACCGTAGAAAACTACCTAAACTTATTATAACAAGCGTAATTTAATTTAGCCTAATCCAACTAAATATATTTTAGATAAGTTTACAATAATTTAATAATAAACATACACGATGAAATATATTTTTTTCGTTAGGTTCAGAATGATTTTTGCGGAATTATTGCATACACAAATTTTTGCTTGCCGTATTCGGCAAGAAGAGCGTTGCTGTTTAAGCCAAAATGCAAGTTTTACCTATTTGGCACGACATTATATATATATATATATATATATATATATATATATATATATATATATATATATATATATATATATATATATATATATATATATGGGCTGAATAATGCTTTTTGTGTATGTACATAATCACTCAAATTCCAAGTTTCTGCAATACACTTTGTCCATTTCGTCTCCAGACTGTGTGTCAACAGATCCCTGTACGCGGCATAACAACTTCAGACTTTTCTTAGTAAATACGAATATGACACACATTTAGTTTTGTATGCGTGTTCCACCAGCACCTCGCGACCTTTGAACCCTTCCTGGGACAACGCCTCGAGGGATGGGGAGGGGGTATATAACTGATTATCGTCAACGTATAATGTGGTGATGAATTGCGGGTCTTCGAGTAGGGATCACGAAGATGACAATACTGTATTTTACCCAGCTCTCTTTGTGTGTGTGTGTGTGTGTGTGTGTGTGTGTGTGTGTGTGTGTGTGTGTGTGTGTGTGTGTGTGTGTGTGTGTGTGTGTGTGTGTGTTTAATAACTTGGAAATGGACCTGTATACGTTTGACAGATGAAAACGGCAGCTATACTTTGTTATAGTATTTCGGTACTGAATTTGTAGCAATTCTTTTGTGCATTCGGTTTCTCATTTGTAATCTAAGATAGCGGTGCTTATTTGATCTCTGAAAACCATGATACGCGGGTTCAATCCCGGCCGGGGGTATGGTTTATACGCATGGCTCGAACTAATGGCAGGTGAGTCCATGCTTAGTTTCTTTGCTTTTGGAAAGCAGGAGATATATAACTTCTTACATACTTGATTACTAGACTGTCGCGTGCTAAAGCAGCAATGCTCAACGACTGTATGGCTGATTTAGCACGGGACAGTTGTGTTGCATCGCTGCTCTAGCACGTGAATCACTGAGAGACTGTGTCGTTGTTTTGGCAACTTAAAGATTTAAAAATAACTTAAGCATTGCTGTCTCAAGCTTGAGGTGAAATTTGTTCAACACTGCAAGATAACCCAGTGCTTTTGTATATCTATGTGGCTTCTCTATCAAGTGCAGTTTTCCTTATATAGAGCAATTGAAGAAGTCTTTCAGCAAAGCGACTGCCAGATATCTGCTGGTTTGGAAAGCAGAGGAAACTCAGAGACTATAACAAGAACTCTTAAGAGATTAGGGCAAATTTCAGAGTATTTATTTTGAATTTTTTTTCGGTTTATGTTCCTAAAATTTATCTAAGTGTTGGCCCAGGCAGAGACGCTGAATACATAATGTACTGAAGGTAGATTTCATGTAAATGTTGAATAAGACGTAGCATCATGATAAATGCTCTCAGTACCCAAAATAAAATGTGAAGTATTGCAACCCAGATACTCTAACAGTTTGGCGTTTGAGTATTTAGGTTGGTTAAGGAGCAAACAAAAAACTTTTTATTGTATCGTCTGTGCTCTATATGACTAATGTACTATATGAGCATAATCATTATATTGAAGAGACTGTAGTTTATCACAAAGAATTCTTCAATTTATATTGAACTGGTTTTGTTTAATCTAATAATGCTCTCAAAAGATATACTACTTTTAATGTTAATGTAGAAGATTGGGTACGTAAATAAAACTACATACCTTCTATATCGATCGGTAATCACATATTTCATCTTCGTACTTACTTCCAGGGAGTTTTAAAATAAGATAAATGAAGAAAAAGAAATATGCAATGATAATATGCTCTTATGATATGCTCTTATGATAATGTCCAAGTTGTTAGCATATACTGTGAGCTAATAAGAATAGCTACCCATACTGAATGGCTCATACGGGTGATTCATACAAAACACAAAAATGAACCAAACATGTTAGCTGCAACTTGATCTTGTAGAGTAGTTTATCACACGTTAAGGAATTTAGTGCATAATGAATTGTCTGTAATATATAACTCGTGTTTTAATTTTTAATAACTGTAAAGAATGCTCATTAGCCTATAAATATCCTCTATATTAATAATTTTATATTTATCTCATGGAACCAAAGAAAACTATTAAAAGGAGGAGCTTCCCATCCTAAATGACCCACATATGTTTAACGCTTTTTTATTTTAATAAAATAACAATAAATTACACATCTATCGTTGCTGAGTGAACAGATTAAAACATCCTAAAAACATATTCATAAGTGTGTAGGCATTAAAAACTTTTACTGTTTTAATTTTATGTAAATATTCTCGGGATGTGTGCGGCCACATGCATGTATGTGTGGGTGCATATTCAGGCATGTCTTACTGATACAGGCTACATCTGTTTGCCAGTCATAAGTGGGAAAGTGCATCTGGCTATCTAGTGCAGATATATGTCTACATGGGGATGAAGATCACTACAAGCGGTACATAAAAGTTTTCCATGATTGATTGCGCAAATTAATCCGACATATTTTTCTTTGATGTCAGTAAAGCGCTTGTCTTCGCTGCCCATCTCGTGATATGTTAATGAACCTCTGCTAATTACATAAAAAAAAAGAACACTTCACAATTTAAATAAATTTTTGGTGTGGCAACATATATGCATATAATCTCAGAACCTGATTTGCATACTGTTTTCTGCTTGTTGGAGAGCTGAGGATGAAGATTTTTATGAATAATATTCAGTTTTCAGGCAGGTCTTGCGACCAGTTTAAAGACATTAATTCATATTTCGTGAATAATAATAGTGAAAGACTCAAGAATGACTCTCCCACAGAGGGTCCGTCGTTTTATTCATAAAGATGATTACCCTCGACCCATGATATTGAGCAACCTCCCTGATGAAGAAGATTGGGTACCACCAGAACCCTTCTATGTATACTGAGAACATCATCGCCCCCAATTAGGGAGACATCTTATATAACTTTCTAATGTAAAAATTATGCTCTTTACTATGGCTGGACACCACCTGTAAGAAGCCATTGTTTCGAACTTCTATAAACTGGCCAGAAAATTATCACCTTCCTTGTCGCAAAAATATCCGTTGTGCAATCGCATAAAAAAAAAAAAAAAAAAAAAAAAAAGAAGCAATTGCAACTTGTATAATTACTACCAATTCAGAGTCATGTACTTATATCTCTGTTATATCTATGTGACTCTGATGGGTTAGTCTTATACCCCTTAAATAATATTTTATCATTTCACGTACACTTTTAAATTACAACAAAGTGGTTGGGCCACTTACCTTTATATCCTACCTCTCACCCCTCTCCCACCCTTTTCCAATATTTCTATCCTTACCCATCCTTCTTCCTTACCCATCTTACCAAAGCTCTGGTCATAAGAAGCGAAGAAGCGAATAGTGAAAGCTGACATTACTAATTTTATTTAGTTGATTCGTATTTTAATAGTTTCGCCAATTTTTTTTTCGCTACCTTAATTTGTGCTTAATAGGAGTAATAACCAGTAAGTTTAGTCTTAAGTACAAATTTGAATTTTTTACTAAAATAGTTAATGAAATTGGTCTCGTTGGAATCAGATCAATCACTGAAGAATGCATTTACTGATCGACTTTAAACTTTTACCATTGGTGCTGTAAACTGTATAAAAAAAGTCTTATGCATAATACTGAGGTTTGTAGTCTGTAGTATTCAGCAATTAATTTTGGTATTTTGCCGAATTGTCTACCGAGTTTTCATAGTGTATTCTGTTTTTTTTTTTATTCTGGTAATTGAAATTATGTGGAAAGAGAATGAAAATGTCAGAGCATTTATGTGTGAATGTGAGCTCCAGTCCCCGCCAATTAATTTTCACCTGGTGAGGTTGATACTCTTTCTCCTTGAGTTCTATTGTACCTGTTTCTCAGTCCCTGAATCTACTGTAGTACTGTTAAACTGAACGAGATGCGGCTAATTTCCCAGGTTCTGGTCTCTCCAGTGTCAGTTCTATGTAATCGTATCTCCAGTGTCCTTTCACTTTCCACTTTGCTCTCCAGCTCCGGGACAATCATATAATAATAATATCTTTATTAACTACAATGTACATGTATACAGGCCTAGCTGACATCAATGACATACTACTATATAGAAAGCCGCTTGTTTGCAGAGCATTTCGGGGAAATTAGGTCAGTTTTGTCCCAGGATGCGACCCACACTAGTCGGCTAACACCCAGGTACCCATTTTAAACTGATGGGTGAATAGGGACAGGGACAGCAGGTATCTAATGGAAACACGTCCCTAATGTTTTCCAGCCGTACCGGAGGAGATTCGAACCCCGGACCTCACTGTGTGAGCTGAGTGCGCTAGCGATTGAGCTACGGGACACCCAGGCATGCATCAGCACCCGAGTGCTACCTTAGTTCATCCCAGATCATATTTCAAATACTGGATGAGTTTGCCGCTTAGTTTTGATTGTAATAATCAGTTCCTGGAGCTGTAGTGTAAGGACGTGTCACAGCAACCTTCTGTAACTCCATACTTCTGTACAATAAACGGCGGAACTTGCTTGTCAATGAATACTTTTCGCCATTGGGCAAACCCATCGACATGCCCAGGTAGGACATGTGTACTCACCTATTTGAGGTTGCAGGGGTCGAGTCCAAGCTCCTGGCCCCCGCCTCTTCACTGGTCGCTACTAGGTCACTCTCCCTGAACCTTGAGCTTTATCATACCTCTGCTTAAAGCTATGTATGGATCCTGCCTCGACTACATCGCTTCCCAAACTATTCCACTTCCTGACTACTCTGTGGCTGAAAAAATACTTCCTAACATCCCTGTGATTCACCTGTGTCTTCAACTTCCAACTGTGTCCCCTTATTGCTGTGTCCCATCTCTGGAACATCCTGTCTTTGTCCACTTTGTCAATTCCTCTCAGTATTTTGTATGTCGTTATTATGTCCCCCTTATCTCTCCTGTCCTCCAGTGTCGTCAGGTTGATTTCCCTTAACCTTTCCTCGTAGGACATACCTCTTAGCTCTGGGACTAGTCTTGTTGCAAACCTTTGCACTTTCTCTAGTTTCTTTACGTGCTTGGCTAGGTGTGGGTTCTAAACTGGTGCCGCATACTCCAACATGGGCCTAACGTACACGGTGTACAGGGTCCTGAACGATTCGTTATTAAGATGTCGGAATGCTGTTCTGAGGTTTGCTAGGCGCCCATATGCTGCAGCAGTTATTTGGTTGATGTGCGCTTCAGATGTGCCTGGTGTTATACTCGCCCCAAGATCTTTTTCCTTGAGTGAGGTTTGTAGTCTCTGGCCCCCCTAGACTGTACTCCGTCTGCGGTCTTCTTTGCTCTTCCCCAATCTTCAGGACTTTGTACTTGGTGGGGTTGAACTCCAGGAGCCAATTGCTGGACCAGGTCTGCAGCCTGTCCAGATCCCTTTGTAGTTCTGCCTAGTCTTCGATCGAATGAATTCTTCTCATCAACTTCACGTCATCTGCAAACAGGGACACTTCAGAGTCTATTCCTTCCGTCATGTCGTTCACAAATACCAGAAACAGCACTGGTCCTAGGACTGACCCCTGTGGGACCCCGCTGGTCACAGGTGCCCACTCTGACACCTCGCCACGTACCATGACTCGCTGCTGTCTTCCTGACAAGTATTCGCTGATCCATTGTACCTTCCCTGTTATCCCTGCTTGGTCCTCCAGTTTTTGCACTAATCTCTTGTGTGGAACTGTGTCAAACGCCTTCTTGCAGTCCAAGGAAATGTAATCCACCCATCCCTCTCTCTCTTTTCTTACTGCTGTCACCATGTCATAGAACTCCAGTAGGTTTGTGACACAGGATTTCCCGTCCCTGAAACCATGTTGGCTGCTGTTGATGAGATCATTCCTTTCTAGGTGTTCCACCACTCTTCTCCTGATAATCTTCTCCATGACTTTGCATACTATACATGTCAGTGACACTGGTCTGTAGTTTAGTGCTTCATGTCTGTATCCTTTTTTAAAGACTGGGACTACATATGCTGTCTTCCATGCCTCAGGCAATCTCCCTGTTTCGATAGATGAATATTGTTGTTAGGGGTACACACAGCGCCTCTGCTCCCTCTCTCAGGACCCATGGAGAGATGTTATCCGGCCCCATTGCCTTTGAGGTATCTAGCTCACTCAGAAGCCTCTTCACTTCTTCCTCGGTTGTGTGTACTGTGTCCAGCACTTAGTGGTGTGCCCCACCTCTCCATCTTTCTGGAGCCCCTTCTGTCTCCTCTGTGAACACTTCTTTGAGGCTCTTGTTGAGTTCCTCGCATACTTCACGGTCATTTCTTGTTGTCTTTCCTCCTTCCTTAGCCTGATTACATGGTCCTTGACTGTTGTTTTCCTCCTGATGTGGCTGTATAACAGTTTCGGGTCAGATCTGGCTTTCGCTGCTATGTCATTTTCATATTGTCGTTGGGCCTCCCTTCTTATCTGTGCATATTCATTTCTGGCTCTACGATTGCTCTCCTTATTCTCCTGGGTCCTTTGCCTTCTATATTTCTTCCATTCCCTTGCACACTTGGTTTTTGCCTCCCTGCACCTTTGGGTGAACCATGGGCTCGTCCTGGCTTTTTCATTATTCCTGTTACCCTTGGGTACAAACCTCTCCTCAGCCTCCTTGCACATTGTTGCTACATATTCCATCATCTCATTAACTGGCTTCCCTGCCAGTTCTCTGTCCCACTGAACCCCGTGCAGGAAGTTGCTCATTCCCGTGCAGTCCCCTCTCTTGTAGTTTGGCTTCATTCGTCCTGGCCTTCCTGCTTCCTGCTCTACTGTGCATTTGAAGCTTAAAACCACATGATCGCTGGCCCCAAGGGGTCTTTCATATGTGATGTCCTCAATATCTGCACTACTCAAGGTGAATACTAGGTCCAGTCTTGCTGGTTCATCCTCTCCTCTCTCTCTTGTAGTGTCCCTTACATGTTGGTACATGAAGTTTTCCAGTGCCACCTCCATCATCTTAGCCCTCCATGTATCTTGGCCCCCATGTGGCTCCAAGTTCTCCCAATCGATCTCCTTGTGGTTAAAGTCACCCATGATCAGGAGCTTTGCCCTGCATGCATGAGCTCTTCTGGCCACTGCAGCCAGTGTGTCAACCATCGCTCTATTGCTTTCGTCATACTCTTGCCTTGGCCTCCTGCTGTTCTGTAGTGGGTTATACATCACTGCAATTACCACCTTGGGACCTCCAGAGTGAAGCGTTCCCACTATGTAATCACTTGCTTCTCCGCTGTCTCCTCTCTCCAGCTCATCAAAATTCCATCGGTTTTTGATCAGCAGTGCCACTCCTCCCCCCCCCTCCGTTCCCTCTGTCTTTCCTCAGGATCTGGTATCCCGTTGGAAAGACGGCATCTGTTATCATACCTGTAAGCTTAGTTTCTGTGAGAGCTATGATGTCCGGTGATGCCTCTTTTACTCTTTCATTCTACTCCTCCCACTTATTTGTTATTCCATCAGCGTTTGTGTACCATACCTTCAGTTTCCTTTCCAACACTGTGGTTTGGGGGCCTGTGAGGGTGGGAGACTTAGTAGCGTACTGTGGGATTCTATAGCTGGGTGTTGGGTGGAAGCTGTGGGTATGGATTGTGGTTTGTGTTGGGATGGTGTGATAGGTTGTGGGGTTCTGAGGATAGTTGTGTGCATGCTTGCCCTTGCTGCTCTGATTAACCTCTGCTGGTTCCATCCTTGTCTCCTTTCGCGTTTTTGTCCTCTCCCTCAGCTGCTGTCGTTCTGTTTGTGTTCTGTCTCTGTCTAGGAACACCCTCTTGTACTTTTCCGAGTATTTCAACCGTGGTTTCTCTTGGAGGATCCTGTTCCGTACTGTTTCTGTCCTGAGAATCAACTTGATCGGTCGTTTTCTCCCCTTCAAGTACCCCCCTATTCTCTGAAAATTTACAATCTCGTCCATGTCTTTCCACCTATTTCCGTGATGATTTTCTCAATCTCCTTTCTTTCTGCCTGCCGTCTTTCAGTGTGTGTCCTTTCCTCTCTCTCCTGAAGCCCATGGATAAACACTGATTTTGCCCTTTCCTCCTCCCATTGCCTCTCCCTCTGTGACTCTGGTTCCTGTCTGTATGTGATCATTTTCTCCCTTGATTTTTCCAGTGGCTTTTCATAGCATGGTTGTGCCTCTGCATTCGATCTATCACCCTCTCTACCTGCACCCAGCTGCTCTTCCCTTTCACTCCGTGTGTGTGTGTGTGTGTGTGTGTGTGTGTGTTTGTAAGTAACGAACTCATGCCAATGTTTTAGGAAACCCATAGGATATAAACACCAAATGTGACCTGTTCATTTCTGTCTCCAACTGACGTCCTTTTGAGTAGATGATATCCGAGATCGAAATATACAGTTCTTCTGGTTTTGGATGCATCTTTCATGGCTTTACTCAAAAGTGTGTTTGTACACACACACACACACACACACACACACACACACACACACACACACACACACACACACACACACACACACACACACACACACGTGGCGAGGTGTCAGAGTGGGCACTTGTGACGAGTGGCGTCCCATAGGGGTCAGTCCTAGAACCAGTGCTGTTTCTGGTATTTGTGAACGACATGACGGAAAGAATAGACTCCGAAGTGTCCCTGTTTGCAGATGATGAGAAGTTGATGAGAAGAATTCATTCGGACGAAGACCATGCAGAACTACAAAGGGATCTGGACAGGCTGCAGACCTGGTCCAGCAATTGGCTCCTGGAGTTCAACCCCACCAAGTGCAAAGTCCTGAAGATTGGGGAAGGGCAAAGAAGACCGCAAACGGAGTACAGTCTAGGGGGCCAGAGACTACAAACCTCACTCAAGGAAAAAGATCTTGGGGGGGTGAGTATAACACCAGGCACATCTCCTGAAGCGAACATCAACCAAATAACTGCTGCAGCATTTGGACGCCTAGCAAACCTAAGAACAGCAATCCGACATCTTAATAAGGAATCATTCAGGACCCTGTACACTGTGTACGTTAGGCTCATATTGGAGTATGCGGCACCAGTTTGGAACCCACATCTAGCCAATCACGTAAAGAAACTAGAGAAAGTGCAAAGGTTTGCAACAAGACTAGTCCCGGAGCTAAGGGGTATGTCCTACGAGGAAAGGGTAAGGGAAATCAACCTGACGACACTGGAGGACGGGAGAGATAAGGGGGGCATAATAACGATATACAAAATACTGAGAGGAATTAACAAAGTGGACAAAGACAGGATGTTCCCGAGATGGGACATATGGGAAATGGGGGCAATACTGAGTATAACACATTTCTGGTGATTTCATCCACGAATATAGAATAATCTCAAAATATTGGAACTGAGGGATAAAATAAGTAATCACCCGATATAGTTTATTTAACTGAAACCAAACTAGAAGAGTATATTGTAAAAGAAGTTGTATTTGACAAATTACTCATTGCTGAGAAGAGACAGAGTCGAGAAGAAAAGAGGACTGGCAATATTGGTAAAATAAACTTTTCAGGTTATGGAAACCGAAATTCAGAATGCTGAATATGTTAAAAATTTTCTAATAAGAGTACAAAATAAAGAGGAGAAACTCTTAGTAGGAAATGTAAATAGCCCACAGTTTAATAATTCTTGGGAAAAAAAGAAGAGTTCGATAAGATAAATGAGGGATTACAATATATCCTTATCCTTGATAAGGAAAAAGGATTTTTTGTTTTGGTTACACAAGTCAATTTTATAAGCTAAGACATGTTATCCTACAGTACCTCAACTCATTTCAAAACCCAGCCCTATCTAAGATATACTACCACACCACTAGGATGCGACCCATAACAGTCGACTAACACCCAACTACCTACAGTACTTACTGTTAGGTGAACAAGGGCAGCAGGTATGAGGAAACATGTTCAACGTTTCCACCCGTGCCGGGGATTCAACCACGGAAGTACAGTACGAGAACTGAATGCGTTATTAACCAAACCACGGGACACTATTGCACTTGAAGATTTTTGTGACGAAGGGGAGTTCCATAAGGATCAGTACTAGGACCTGGTATTATTTTTTTGTTGACATGAACGACTTGATGGAAGTGGTAGTCAGAGGTATCCCTAGTCCCTGATGATGTGAAACTAATGAGAATACAAGCGAGGACGAGGAAGGCCTACAGATGAATCTGGACAGGTTGCCTGTCTGCTCTCACAAGTGGATAGTGAAATTTAACCACAGTAAAAACAACGTTATGAAGTTTGGGGAAGGGCTTAGGAGACTGCTGATGGATTGCAGGGTGGGGGTAGGGCAAAGGCTGCGAACCTCACACAAGGAGAAGGATCTTAGGATGAATATTATACAGAGCATATCACCTGAAGTGCACATCAACCTAATAACTGCTGCAGCAAATGCGCATCTGGCATTTTTAAGGCTAGCTTTCAGAAATTTAGGTAAGGAGTCACTCTACAGTGTACGTCAGGCCAATATTGGAGTGTTCAGCACCTGTGTGGAACCCACACCTGGTCAAATATATAAAAAAATTGAAGAAAGTGAAGAGGGTTGCAACGAGACTAGTCCAGGAGTTACGGGGTATGTAACAGGCACTGTTACATACCCCGTATATACCCTTCATAGACATTACTGGGTTTCCAATAGTGTCTGAGCTTGGAACTCTGTTCGTTCAGGAAGCCTGTTCTACATTTGCATCGGAGTCTAGGGGTCTTCGATCCTACTGATACTAAGTGGTACCGATGACCTCATGTCCGCAAACGTGTTCAGTTTAACCTTGTCCTTGTGATTACCAGCACCGTCTTTTTTAAACAACACTAAAACTTGTGTAAGTGACAGCCAGAGTGGTTGGGCCGTAGTCTGCCATATTTAATGTGTGTATATGTGTATATTAATATAAAAAATCTGTCGAATAGCACTTTCAAAAATAAGATTTGTAAGGTAATATTTGTTAAATATATTTTAGTCGACATATTGAACCAAAAACTTTGTCGTGGTTGGGAAGAGATTGTAAAGCAGTAAAATCCAAACCTATGTTTCCTGTACATCCTAAAGATTTGCTGCTGGAAAAAGCAAAAACAAACACACAAAAAAAAATCATGTTAAAAAAAAAAGACTATTGGTTTTCCTAGAGGCCTGTAAACCACTTCACGGAAACAAGCGGGTAATGAAGACGCTGGGTGCGCACCTCTTTCTTCCTCCTTCCTTCGTCCTCTTGAATATTCTATTCCACATGTTCATCACTTTTTCTTCCTCCTTATCCATAACTTCCCGGTTCTACTTCCTCCTTTTCCTCCAAGCTTTTTTATTTACATTCCTGTAATTTCTCTCTCTTTTTTTCTTCTTCTGGGCCTCATTGTTCTTATTTCTCGAACATATTTACGTCTGCTAATTTTTTTTTCTTCTCGCCATTCCCTCCATCACCCCTCTCCCTCCCTGCCTCCGTCGCTTCCTCCCTACCATCCTCCTCTCCGTCTTCTTGAACACTCCTACTTGAATAAAGATGAACCACTTGCGCCCTAGGCTGGAACCTGTGTTTAAGTAATAGCCCAGCCTGGGTCGTCTCCGACACCTTGCTCATTTAAATAGTGATGAATTTCACATGTTGAAGTATGTAAGGTGATGTTTTCGCGATGACGAACAGCCGCTCAAAGAAAATGTTGCAAGGGCTCGACTTTGCAGGGAATTATGAGCCTTAATGTATAGGGACGTTGGTGGTGTTTTTGTGGTGTCTTGGCGAAAACTAAGGCGAATATGGTCTCTCTTGAGTTATTGTTTCAAGGGAGAATTTTACCGTTGGTATTTTTATCAGTATTATCTGGACAATTGGTGATTATACAGGGACGTTCAGGTTATTTCTAACACTACTTCGATAACAACCTTTTCTTAAATGTAAAGACGTCTCCAACAGATCTGAGACCGGAGAGGGTTGGAAATTACAAGGAGGCGATCACCTGGGATGAAGACTCGTTCAGCTATTACGAAAATAAACACCTTTACCTTTTGTATTTTTTTTTTTGACCACTAGACTTATGTACCCATCACCACTGCTGGGTATCTGCAAGGTGTTTTGACCTTTGCGCTCCTTGGCGATAAGACGCTTTACGACCTTCAGTAGGGTTCAACAAACCCCACTTAGTCCTCGAAGAAATGTAGGTTGTTAGAAAATAAATAAATACTCTTATACCAACCTACATAAATAAGGCCCAAGAGATGTAAAACAAAATTATAGCCGTATAATTAACCAGGATTTCTTCACAAAATTAACCAAATAACAGGGAAGTATTTTGCAGTTACAAGGTAGTTTGCATACAAGGTAGAGTCCAGTGTAAATATTACAAAAAGGTTATGGTTAGTGACACTGGAATTATCTGTGCCTAGATTACGTGTTTATTCAGGGTTAGAGTGCGTGTGTAAGAAGTTAAGTAATTTCATGGGAGAAGACTGCTACTCTTCCTTGCTCAAATTAAGATGGTATTCACAGTGAAAATAACTATTGTATAAAAGGTATGTTAATAAGTAAAGATGCTCAAAATAGGATACATAAATTGATAATTGTAGCAGTTTTAGTCATATAAAGCTACTTGTAATAATTTTATTAGTATAAATCACTAGTAATAATTTTAGTAGTTTAAAACACTTGTAATAGAGTTACAGTAAAGCTATAGTGATACTGCTACTTACAAAAAATTGGCTGGTAACCGTGATCAAATTAAAATGAGTAATTAGCGTAATAAAAATAGTAATTGATTTTTAATTGTTTAACCATAAAATGAATTAAAATATAAAAATAAATAGTTTAGTGTCTTGTACACAGCTCATGACAGTATTCTTTTATCTTTATTTTCAGGAAAGACGTTAATGAAGGTAACCCGTGGGAAGACCGGATAACCACAGACACACACAGGTGAGGGTGCTCACCTTCCCTCCATCTCTACTGATACACACCCAGCGCAGGTGAGAGTACTGAGCCTTATTGTATACCGATAGACTAGGAACATTTTCTTCCTAATGATGGATGTAAAAAAATGCTTTGTACTATTCTCTCTCTTATTTATGGTTTCTCTTTTTTGTTTATGGGTCGATATTTAAATTTTCCCGCCGAGGCTGCTAGATTATTGTACATTCCATATTAATCCTGTGGAAGGTAGCGCAAGAACATATGGATAGGCCAAAGGCATAGGCCGAATAGGATAATACTTGTAGTATTGTATCTAATGAATTTTTGAAGTCTCGTTAGCGTATCAGTAGTTCTTATTTAATTTTATGACATTTTTTATTTGGCGAGTTATTTTCATATTTGGGTTAGTTTCGTTTCAGTGGGGGGTTATCATTTCCTCGATGAATGGAATAATTTATGTTTAACACTGTCTACAGACAAACCCTCTCGTTAGCTGTTGTATTCAGGGTATACCTGGAGTATACTTGGAGAGGGTGATTTTAGATGTTGTGGCTAAGTAGTGGAATATACGTTGATTTTCATAAGTTTTCTTTGGTATACGTGAACCACCTATATTGCTCACAGAGTACAAAAAAAATATACTTAATATTGTTATTCATATATAACAAAACCTAATTGTTTTTACTTGCACACTAATAAAAGCGATCTCTAGATAAGCATACTTGAAAATATGGGGTAAATTAACATTGCCCACAACCTTTTATACATATAGTGTAATATAAAGGGTATGTGTAGGTGGTGCCCACAGTGTATAATTATTATTCAGGGCACGCGGGGTATTAATGCCTGGCGCTTAGCTGCTATATCAGATGTAGTTCTGTTCGATATGCGATATTGATCAGGACGGTGATATATCTGCTATTGTGAACTCTCTCAACCTCACCACTCTTCAGCCTCACCGCATCTCAACCATTGCTTTTCTATACTCGACTTTTTTTCACTTCTTCATTTTACTCCGCCTAAGTCACTGTAATGCTTATCTACTGCATTGTACTCTACCGGTCTGCGTTAATAATTTCAAGTATCCTGAGAAAGGACACAGCCATGGCTAACACTGTGAGTCAGTACTTCTTCCTCCTGCTTGTTATTTTCTTTGACCACTAAGGGAATGTGGTGCTTCCTTCCTACACTTGCACACCCTTGATATTATCCCAGACAGTGGTCTAGGCTGGACTACTGTTCTTCTTGACACCCTCTCTCCATCTCATCTTCATGCAAATTCCGTCTTTTTCTCTTCCCATGCCCTCTTGATTTCCATCTTTTCTTTTCTCTCTCTTTTAGTACCCTGGTCTCTGAGTCGCTCACCTCTTTCACCAGGAGTCTCTCATTTCTCTCTTGCTGTATGATGATTCTCTTTATCTTCCCCTTCTTTGAGCCCTTTATTTTCATCCCACTCCATGGCCCTCTTTTTTTTTTTTTTTTTTGGTCTCTTATCATACTTGAATTTGTCCTTGTTTACCTGGGAAGTGTTGCTAACCTTCTACTCTACATATTCCTCAAACTTGTAAAAATAACCTTCCTTCTCCTGGCTCCCTTCCCACTATACACTTTCACGCCTAAAGTTCCTGTCTTCTTGCCGTCTCTTGCGCCTCTTTCTCACCCTCCTGCCATTCTTTTTCTCTCCTCATATCCCACTTTCTTCGCCTTTCTTCACACCACCCCTGTCTCCACACTAATACAGAAATGCACAGTTGACACTATCTTTAATTCTTCATCATTCCTCTATGCCTTCCCAAGCCATCCCCTGTTTCTCAATACCCCATCGTCCCCAGCAGCACCTCAAAGCCTCTGCCACAAGTCGGATTACACCCCTCTTTCAATAACAGGGAACCAGTATATATGTATTAATTTCGTACTATGTAGTAGAGTGTGTACCACTATTAATTAACCATATCTGTCATAATATCAGTCTATAATTATAGCCATCTATCACGATAATTCTTGTGCCTGCACATGATAAGGTATTGATTGAAATCTAAAGTTGGATAATTAATAGCCTCCTTGTTGCTTTTTTCTATATTGTACCATGTTGGCCGTGAAGCCGCAATGACAAACGCACACATATTCCATGCATATACGTATTTTTCTCAGCGTCTACAATCGTTACTGTTTGTTAGTCTGTTGGTTTTAGTAATCGGCGAGATGATTAGACAAGTCTAACGCTCAACAGGCTCTCAAAGGATTTTGAAAGAGTATAATGAAAGCTTTTTGTTGTGAAGAGGAAAGCCGAGCAGTAAACATACTCATTCCATTCCCCAAATCCTGTGTAAGCCCTTACAGGTTTAGCACTTCCTCATAAATTTGAAAATAATAATATTATTATTAGTTTTTATTATCAACAGAATACTGCCGTTTCTGTAGTGAACATCTACAGTTTTTATTTTATAAATTCTGTTGAGGTGTTTTCATTTGTTAAGTAACTCTGATTAGGCATCAGCGTGTCACGAGTTGGATATAAGTATAGTTTAAAGTGGGCGATACGAGAACTATCATTGACAATGTTTCGGCCACGCAATGGGCGAAAAATCCTACTGCTTGGGCTTATACCGTGGGTTATACTATAAATGAGACTAACCTTCATAACAGTTGGTTTAAGCGAAGGCTAAGGTTAGTGTACATGGGGAGGGTAACTTCACAACAGTTGACAGGTAAATGGATACCTTTTTATAGGGTATAGACTGATGGGTACTCGACTTTTCTGAATATTTATTATTATGAGAGGACATCGTGCAGCTCCAGGAAATTGTGTGGGCAAAAAAAGTTTCTGCAGAGAGATACATAAAACAAAAGCGAATATTGTATTAGAGTGTTTCACCTACAAGATGACTGATCAAATTCAATCATAGTCATCAACTTGTCGCTATTGAATATTAGTAATATAATGATGCAGAGGACCTCCAGGCCTCCAATGGAAGGGACGCTTCGCTTAAATCAAGCTCATCCTCCAGGCCCCCAAATGGGGGAGGGACACTTTGCCTTCCAAAATATATACATTTGGAGATGCTTCTTATCCTAAGCTGCGTCCCCATGCTCATCCTCCAAGCCCTCAAGTGGAGGGATGCTTCGCATCCTCCAACTCGCCTAACAAACTTATCCTTCAAGCCCCAATCTCCCAACTGCCATTCTCCACCAGACTCTTCCTGCAGGATCGACCTCCAGGCTCATCCCCTTCATCAGGATAAAGTTTATGGGGTGAAAACCAGGGGTGTCCACAACACACTGCGGGTACATCGACAGCGTCTATAGGTGAAAAACCCAAGGTAATCATATAGGTATACTGTCAAAGTATACTGCTCTTTCGTTCCTTCACTGCTAGTGACTTGAACTTCTTTGAGCCCATCATAAAATAGGTCAGAGCTTTTTATCTCTGGGATTAGCCTTCTGGGAAACCTTTCGACTTGCTTCTAATTATTTGTCGTATTCTGTCTTCTGTAATATATTTAACATATAAGTATTTAAAATTCCTAGCATGTGTGTGTTATTCAGCATGTGTATATAAATAACTGGGTGGTTACGTTAGATGAATCATCTTTGTTTCTCTTATTATTCTTGCTTCTCTTATTGTCTTGTTTCTTTTAAATGATTCTTCTCAACATGTCTTGCTAATACAAGACATGTTGGCAGTTGCAGTTGGCGTCATATATATATATATATATATATATATATATATATATATATATATATATATATATATATATATATATATATATATGGAATAGGTAGTAAGTTACTAAAGGCTGTAAAGAGTTTTTATTTTTTATGAGGATAGTGAGGCTCAGGTTAGGGTGTGTAGAAGAAAGGGAGACTACTTCCCGGTAAAAGTAGGTCTTAGACAGGGATGTGTAATGTCACCATGGTTGTTTAATATATTTATAGATGGGGTTGTAAAAGAAGTAAATGCTAGGGTGTTCGGGAGAGGGGTGGGATTAAATTATGGGGACTCAAATATAAAATAGGAATTGACACAGTTGCTTTTTGCTGATGATACTGTGGTTATGGGAGATTCTAAAGAAAAATTGCAAAGGTTAGTGGACGAGTTTGGGAGTGTGTGTAAAGGTAGAAAGTTGACAGTGAATATAGAAAAGAGTAAAGTGATGAGGGTATCAAATGATTTAGACAAAGAAAAATTGGATATCAAATTGGGGAGGAGGAATATGGAAGAAGTGAATGTTTTCAGATACTTGGGAGTTGACGTGTCGGCGGATGGATTTATGAAGGATGAGGTTAATCATAGAATTGATGAGGGAAAAAAGGGGAGTGGTGCACTGAGGTATATGCAGAGACAAAAAACGTTGTCTATGGAGGCAAAGAAGGGAATGTATGAAAGTAAAGTAGTACCAAGACTGTAAAAGGACACAAGTGCAACTAATGTGACATTTTATTGTGGCAACGTTTCGCTCGCCAGGAGCTTTATCAAGCCATTACAAACAATACATGGACACAGAGGGTATATATAGACTCAAGAGTGAGGTGCAATACTAGTGGTAGTAGTAGTAGTAGTAGTGACAAAAGTTGCAGTGGTAGTAGTAATGCAGTATGGTAGAGCAATTAATTTGTACATGAGTAAGAGGATATAAAAGCTATTACTTGGGTAACATAAAATTAGGTTGGACAAATATAGACTGGATAGAGGCAGCCTGTTTCAGTGTTCACTCTCTGTAATGTGCTTTGTGTAGTATAACAGGAGAGACTATGTGATGGCAGGGTTTACTGTTTTCAGGAGGATTCTTGCTAAGACTTCAGAGATGGTGAAGCTGCCGTTGTTTTATTTAATTGTATTCGAAACAGCGATCAGTGCTGATTCGAGGCACTTGCGTCTACGGAAGTTAGTTTCTTTGATCACTAATTGGGCGTCCCTGAATTTCATGAGATGATTGGTGGAATTTCGGTGTTGTACACAGGCGTTGTTCAAGTTATCGTTCCTACATGCGTAAATGTGTTCATTGAGGCGGGTGTCGAGGTTTCTTGCTGTTTCACCTACGTAAATCTTGTCACAGCCTCCACAGGGTATAGTGTAAACTCCTGCGTTGACTGGTTCGTGGTGCTTTGATTTTGTCCTAGTTAGATCCTTTATTGAAGTGCTAGAAGCGATGGCGACTCTGGTGTTAGCTTGTGAAAGTACTTTAGAAACGTTCAGCGCAACCTGGCTGTTGGGAAGAATTATAACTTTGTTGGGAGTGGTGTTGGTGCGTGGAGTATTAATGATCTGAAGAGCTCTTTTCTTGCAGTCTTTGATGAAAAAGGAAGGAAATGTAACTCAGTGAATGTTTGGTGAATGTATGAACATTCCTCGTCAAGAAGCTCAGGACTACAAATTCGGTATGCTCTTAGGAAAAACCCAATGATGATGCCTCTTTTGGTCTTGGTATCTTGACTGGAATAGAAGTGTGTGAGATCGTTTTTATTGGTAGGAAACTTACCTATCCTTATAACAAGCGCAGTTTAATTTAGCCTAATCCAACTAATTATATTTATATAGGCTTACAATAATTTAATAAACAATCACAATGAAATACATTCTTTCGTTAGGTTCAAAATTATTTTTGCGAAATTATTGCATACACAAGTTTTCGCTTGCCCTAATCGCCAAGAAGTGCGATGCTATTTAAGCCAAAATCGCAAGTTTTACCTATTCGGCACGACATATATATATATATATATATATATATATATATATATATATATATATATATATATATATATATATATATATATATATATATATATATATATGGGCGCTGATGTGGGCTGTGTGGTTCAAGTGTCAAGTGTTGAGTACTTTGTCATCACGTCTGGAGTTGTTCAATGATATGCTATTTTGCGCGCACGCGCGTGATAGTATCGGCATGCCTGTGCATACAACTTGGTCTCACAGCCTTTCACAGCACGTCTAACCTGTTTTGTGGGTTGTTTTTGTCACAGCTTCCTTATATTTACGATGACGTATTTCATCTTGGACGTATCAGACACCAAGGCTGGACCAGCATCAACAGTGCAAGTCATGGTTTTTCCGGCAGGATGTTGTTTTACCTTTTAAGTACAACAAATTAGTGTATATTAGTTCATTACTCACTTCCTTGGGGGAGGACATAGGGGGAGGCAAGTTCCATTGCTGACGCAGTAAAAAGTAGTCTCGTTGTATTTATGTATGTTTGTATTGCAGTGCACTCACTGTACTCCATACTTGTGTGTAGGATGCAAACTGTGGTTAGTATTTCTTGCAGTGCTTAATATATTACAGTGTGTTTAATGTGCTCAGTATTTGTTTTGTTTAGTATTTGTTGTAGGATGCCCATTATGTTTGATATTTATCGCTTCGTCATTTTCTATGTATGGCAAATGGGGAATATTATAAAGGTGTTATTGTGTTGTACTATTTCAATCCTTTCCTCTCACCACCCTTTCCCTGCCTGTCTTTTATACTCAAGTCCCCTCCTCCCTCCCACACTCGCTTCGTCCCCATTTTTCTCCCTCTCTCCCCTCCTCTTCTCAGCATTAATGGTGCACCAAAATTCGTCAATGCGTGCACTATCCTCACCCACCATTTCCCATCCGGCCCGCTCCTCTCCATCTTCATCATCGTTTTAACCGATTATTTGCCTAAATTGTTTCCTTTTCTCTTTTTGCAGCCACTCATTACTGCATGGTCTTGCCACCCATGCTTACACTCTCCCTGCCTGCCCCACACGCCTCCTGGTTACCGACCGTGCCTTCTGTTCACCTTCCCATTTCCGCTTTTAATCGGATTTTCCAATTTGGTTTATTTTTTTTATATAAAACGTCTTCCGTTTATTGTATGCGACTCCTGTTTTGCTGTTTTAATTTTCTTGCTGCTTCCTCTTTTGTGTCATAAGCTTGCATCCAGGCACCTTTGTAACCATTTTACTTTTATCTCCAAACATTTGTAATACTTAAACGTTTGTCTAGACATACCCTTGCAACTAACATTGCCTTCCCCACTTCGTATCTGCCCTGTTCTTCCCCCCACCCCCCACAACACACACACACACACACACCTTTTTAAGTTTGCATTGGCCTTCCCAAACTTTAATAACCTTCCATACGCTTGCCCCCGCACACCTTTGCAGTACTTTTAATTTTCTTTTACTTTCTCATTGTGCCCCTCGGCTACACCTTCTGTTTGATCGTAAGGAATTTAAGTTGGTGCTTAGGTCTGTGTTTGCTTTCTGCGCTACTGTTACAGACACACACACCATCTGTTTGCTTACTACACCTTACGCTCATTGTTCATGACTTGTTTGCTTTCTTCACCCTGTTTCCTTTGCATGCCTACTGTTTTGCTGTCCACATTATTTTGTTAAGCGTCCATGCATCAGGTTTCTATCTCTGTCTCTCTCTCTTTTTCTAATTATATATATATATATATATATATATATATATATATATATATATATATATATATATATATAAATAACTGTACTGTAGGATTGTGTGGTTCAGTGGGTTAAGGCGTCATGTGATTTTCGCTCACCACGAGGCAGGGTCAAAACTACATGGGTTGGAATCCTTGGTTAGTCGCAGTGTTGTTATTGATTCAATACCACTCGTTCGTGGTCACTATATATATATATATATATATATATATATATATATATATATATATATATATATATATATATATATATATATATATAATGCGCAATAAGATCGAAGTAAACAGGTGATTTCAGAATATGCAAAACAACCACTGTGAAAGAATTATGAAATTCCAAGCGCTTTCGTGACTACTCACATTATCAAGGAACAATAGTTTATGCTAACAGTTATATGAGGAAAAGTGTCCTTGTTGGGAGAAGTTACACTTGAGGTGCCACAATGAATTGATCTTGCTCCGTGAATGTTTTTTAATTTACAAAAATAACTTAGAAAAAGTAGGAGAAATTGAGCAAATATAGATGTAAATGGATGATGGACCTGAAACAAGGTAAATGAGGAGTAATGGAAATGTGGGAAAAAAGCGAAATTAAGCCAACAACAAAATATTGAAAGTATCAGACAGAAGAATCCAGGAGTTGTTATTAACAAATACGTACTTGTCACTGGAAAATCATGTAAATGAAATTGTGAGACAGTCATATACTACACATTTTAAAATAGCTCTAAAATATATGGAACAGCCATCAGCTGTGTGATGATCACACTTTAAAAACATGTCAGTCATTTAGAAAAGGGCCATAAAATTATCAGAGATGAAAAATACGAGTTATGGTGAAAGGCTGATCAAACGTTTAATCGAAACTGCTGATACATTACGATTTTTTCGGATTATTTTCTGCTTACCACTAAAATTAAAATATTTTGACTAAAAATGCATTATTTTAAAGTCAAATTACCTAATGGCTTAGATTTTATTGTACTCTTCGTATGATGCTCATAAGATGCTCTCTCTGGCTGAAAAGGAGAAAGAGGAGACATGATGACAACATAAAAGGTTATAAACAACATGGAAGAATAAATAAATGAAGTCTTCTTAGTACTTGCTGCAAGAAAACCAAGAGGCCAGATGTGAAAATTGAGAAAAAGAGTGTAATCGAAGGAATACGAGAAAATTTCATTAAAAGAGGGAGTAGTAAGTGTTAAAACCATTTGAGAAAAAAAAAATGATGAAAAATTAGTGAAATGAAACACTATGAACATAACTCTGCTCTTGTAGATATACAAAGGCAATTAAACATGCTCACACACACACAAAAAAAAAAATACACATACACAAAAAAAAAAAAAAAACAGAGGTCAAGTGTCTGCCGACAGGTGCCTTTGACAACTGGTAATTACTAATCTCACCACTGCGTCTCAAACACCACATCTCTCCAACAGGAATCACACATCTCGCCACCACCACCTGCGGCAGCACACTATCTCGCCACCATCACTACCACTTACGTCAATACCTCACACCATCATTACCACTTGCGTCACCCTTTCGCCATCACTACCAATTTCGTCAATACCTCAGTACCATCCCCATCTGCAGCAACACAAACACCCTCATTCTCACCTGTGGCAACACCACCAGTGTCACTCCTCAGCCTCACTTGCACCAAGGCAGTGGGGAATAAGCAGGGGGGAGGCAGGTAGTGTGGCCTGTTCAAGAATGTACTCACGCCGAGAACGCCCGTTGAGAGACAAATCGGCCAGCCGTAATGATAACCTCGCTAAAATAACATGCACACATGGCTTTGACCTGTGGGTGGAGGGACTCCATGCTGTATCTGTGAATATTTTTTTACGGAGCGCCTTGTATCACTTAGTTTTTATTTGTATTTATCATAATATATGCTCGAGTGTTTTGGTCGTTTTATTGTGGGTAAGAATTATGATTTTGTGGTTCTTGGAAGCGGTAGTAATTATGATAATGCTACTGCATTAATACTGTTTGTTAATTGCACTACTATATGTGTATATTAGCTCCGGCACGGAGGTGTTAAGAAGCGCTTGCTGAAGTATATACCGGAACATGATTGCGGGTCCCCGTGGTGCTAGGAACACAAAGCTGGTGCCCAGGGCATAATTTACAAACCATGCCTGATGCTCTCTTTAACATACTTGACCACAGGGCATTTCGTGGCTCAATGACTGATGCCTTATTAGCATACACAACCAGTGAATATCTAACCACTAGTGATGGATAGCTAATTTACATACACTGGCACTTCTTCACAGCATTCACTGCGTGTTATTTCTATTCTGTTCCTCTGTTGTGTTAGGTTTCCCTGTGCATATACTTTACCCACACACACACGGTATACCTAGACTCTGCCTTCACACGTTGCATCCACCCATTCTAGTGTTTTAAGTACAGCTCTTCAGCACATAAACATGGTGTACTCACGCGCAGACATTCGTCATTCTTGCCCACGCTTTCTACCCCCCATCCTCCCCGCCTTCCCCTTTCTTCTAAAGTTCTAAACACATGCACAATAACGCACGTATAGAAAGCTGCTTTAAATTTACAAAATGGGTAAAAATATTTTCAGTAAAAAGAGGTAATAATCAGAATGCCATGAAACAAGATATGAACAAAATACTAAAAATCCAATGAAAGAGGTAAATGAGCAAAATAAAAGTAAAGGAAGCACAAGCAACTATAGCAAAGCAAAGTGCAAAAGGAAAAAATAAAATACTTAAAAAAGTTTTATGGAATGACCTGCAGTGCACACCTAAGCCCAGGGATCCAAACAGCCAGTGGAAATAATTTTTTTTTTAAATGAAACTATCGACAGAAACGAAGCAGTAGTTAGTTTTGGTTGTACGAGCACACCGAGAAAGTTTAAAAATATAACAGGATACTGAAGAATATGATAATAATAATATGAGTCCTGAAAAAGGAAGGATTCTTGAAAAAAAAAAAAAAAAAACATTTTGGGAAGACAAATTTTTAACCATTAGACATAAACTATCGAAGGGAAACAGGTGAGTCATATTCAAAGAAATCTACTTGGTGTGGAGGAACCAACAGTTGGAAAGAAAACGCCTGGTGTAGTAATAATGGTAAAAACTTAAACTTAAAAAATTAATAACAGAGAGCACAATATCTACAAAAATGGAAATCTTCATTGCACGCATTCTACTGTTTAATAACACATGGGAGAGAGAAAAATCTAACAAGATTTATATGGATTTACTTAGGAATATTTTTTTAACTAATGACAGTGACTGAAAAAAGAAAAATACATTGTAATAGGAAATTTCAATTGCGAAGAAATAATGAATGGCCTTTGAGATTGGGAGAAAGGACAAATAGTCAACAGTATTCTTCAAATACAAAGATTTATTCAGCACGTTAATGACAGGTGCTGGTAAGCCATTATAGAGATAAAACTTTGAACAAATATAGATAGCGTCACTGCCTTCACACTTAACTGGCATTCAAACAAATCATTAATATACTAATGTAATAAAGGAGAGATGGAAACCTTAAAAAAGTGATAAACGATAACTACAGTGGTTAGAAGCTTATTTAAAAAATGCTACATTTCGACAGAGTTCTATATGAAATACTAACCAGGACATTAGAAATATGGATGGAATAAAAGCGATGTAAAATATGGTGACCAATCACCGCCTCAAGGCGGTAAAGGGCTCTTGATTCAAATATTTGGAGATGCTCTTCCTTGGGATCAACCCCGATTAAATCGAACTACCCAGGTGCTGCTGATCTTTATGGGTTTAGTATTTATTATATAATAAAATATACCTATTGGTAAAAAAGAAGGAAAAGATGGGGTGGTAGGGGAAGTGGAATATTCAAACGGCTTCAGGAAGAAATCCAAATATTCTTCCTTGAAGCCTTTTTATCCAATTCTCCGAGGCTATGGGTCCCACAGTTTACACCAGAAGTGGACCCCATCTTAAATAATGATATTACAAAGGATGAGAGATTTTGAAAAAGATAAAAAAGATTTTTGGGGAAAATGCATTCTTAGGGAAAAGTCTCCAATAGGGTCCCACAAAAAAAAATATTTTTGTCGATAATGAATGAAGTTTATACAGATTTCATGTTCTAAGGAATAAAAATCTATATAGATTTGTAAGTGATTCCATACCTATAGGCACACCACACTTATTGACACTTATTTTTTATAAACTGATCATTTTCATTGTATTACATAAATTTATTACTAGAATTCTAAAACTATAATATTTTGTATTCCCTCTAATTATTCCTCAGTTTCCGTCTATATATATATATATATATATATATATATATATATATATATACACACAAAACAGTTACAGACAGGCGATCTTAACAATGCAAGACAAGCTACGGGGGGTGATAATCTTTAGCTCAAGTACTTTCACACTTCTCAGTGCGTCATCAGGAGCTGTGCAGTGTTGCAAAGGCAACAACAGGAGAAGTAGGTAAGTTTTCAGATGGTGGTAGTGTGGAGGCACCGGTTAGTCTCAGACTGTATGGGAAAGGCAAACGGGGTGCCAACCACACACCAGTCCCCGCCACACCCTACCTCATATGGGGTCGGGTGGGGTAGGCCTCACAGTTTGCAGATAGCATGAGAAAAATACGAGAAGATAGTTCAATGCCAACCCAAGCTTCTAACCGCCGGGAACAGGTCATGTGACGTAAAAAGTTATAATGGTGGATCATTACATACCTTCTAGCTACTTCAGCTCCTGATGACACACTGAAAGTACTTGAGCTAAAGATTTCCACCCCCTGTGGCTTGTCTTGCGCATATATATATATATATATATATATATATATATATATATATATATATATATATATATATATATATATGTGTGTGTGTGTGTGTGGGTGTGTGTGTGTGTGTGTGTGTGTGCCGAATAAGTTAAATTGGTCAATTAGCAAGAACTCGTTTAAAATTAAGTTCTTTTTAATTTTTTTTTTAATTTATGTTAATGTAAAAATTGACAATTTTGTATCAAAAGAACCTTAGGAAACTTACCTAACCTTATTATAACAAGCGCAATTTAATTTAGCCCAATCCTAATGCGTGTGTGTGTGTGTGTGTGTGTATATATATATATATATATATATATATATATATATATATATATATATATATATATATATATATATATATATATATATAAACACTGATCTCTGGCTGAATGAGACTCGAACCTACGAACCTTGGAACAAGATACGCAGTGCTATACCATTCTCACCACACGAGGGTCCAGTGTGGTGAGAATGGTATAGCACTACGTACCTATATATATATATATATATATATATATATATATATATATATATATATATATATATATATATATATATATATATATATATATATTATGGTCAGGTGATACCATCCTTCAGCATTGTAACACAGTTGCTATTGGCATGTTTTATCAAAAGTATAAAAGTTCCTTTTACACATGGTATCCTTCAGCATAATGAACCGTAATGATACCTTATAAAAAGTTTTGCTGCCGGAGTAGAACAGCATCGTGAACTTGAAATTTGTTTACTCCGTGCGTGTGGCTGTATGTCTTTGTCTACGTATGGTCAGTAGTGTACTTCTTAAAACATTATAAATACGATGCTACACCACCCCATTAATGAAACTGTATCACAGGAGCGATATTATAAATGTTAAACGTAAGAAAACGAACTTACGGCAACATCTGCATACAATACTATTCGTTAAACTGTAGTCAAGTGATAGGGCGTAAACTAATTATTATAAATAGTAGTACATCTGTATTAGTTAAAATGAATACACTCTAATCTAAGGAATGTTCTTATCATAAATTCTCTGATATTTACATACAGCATAGTTAGAAAATCTGAAAGACCAAAGTATTCAGGTGATAAATGTATTGTCAGATGTTTAAATTACGCTGTATTATATCGTTAGTGTTAAATATTTACATTTATTTACTGTACACAACTAGTCTAATTTGTACATACTAATACGCCAGCTTCACAGAAATATATGTAAATTAAAAGGATAACCAGCCATATAGAAGTCTTGGTAGAGTATTGCTTTCAATCTTGTGTCTTAACTCATTCTTATCTCTAACGCTCATTTTTCTCCCCTAACCTCTCTCTTGTCTCTTGAGCTCACTTTAACCGAAGGAATTCAAAAGTGCCGCTACGTGGCCTGAAGATGCGGTAGAGTGCCCACGCATAAAACCACGCCGATGGGCTCTTTTAAGTTTACAAGGGAGAATTGCAAAGCATCCCCGTTCTGCGGCCATAAAGAGCGGAATCCCAGAAATCGGGGTCGTTTGGCGTGGCTGTTCGGTTTAATTGTCATGATATCTGGGCCCTTCAAGAAAGTCTGTCGCTGTGTCCGGCTGAGTGTTGTGTGGCACACATTATAAATTCATTTTGAAGCCAGGACCTTTTGTTCATTTACTTGTACTTTTCTTTAAGACTTTACATTGGATTTATATTAGTGTTCATCAGGTGAGTTCCTACACCTGCTGAACATATTCGTTCACAAAACTATTTTATATATTCACCCTGATTTTCTTTTTATAGCGGCGTCTTCCACCTCGGTTGCTGAGTGTTATATATATATATATATATATATATATATATATATATATATATATATATATATATATATATATATATATATATATATATATATAATTTCAACAAGTCGGCCGTCTCCCACCGAGGCAGGGTGACCCAAAAAAGAAAGAAAATCCCCAAAAAGAAAATACTTTCATCATCATTCAACACTTTCACCACACTCACACATTATCACTGTTTTTGCAGAGGTGCCCAGAATACAACAGTTTAGAAGCATATACGTATAAAGATACACAACATATCCCTCCAAACTGCCAATATCCCAAACCCCTCCTTTAAAGTGCAGGCATTGTACTTCCCATTTCCAGGACTCAAGTCCGACTATGTGAAAATAACCGGTTTCCCTGAATCCCTTCACTAAATATCACTCCAACAGATCGTCAGGTCCCAAGTACCATTCGTCTCCATTCACTCCTATCTAACACGCTCACGCACGCTTGCTGGAAGTCCAAGCCCCTTGCCCACAAAACCTCCTTTACCCCCTCTATCCAACCCTTTCGAGGACGACCCCTACCCCGCCTTCCTTTCCCTATAGATTTATATGCTTTCCATGTCATTCTACTTTGATCCAGTTCTCTCTAAATGACCAAGCCACCTCAACAACCCCTCTTCTACCCTCTGACTAATACTTGTATTAATATATATATATATATATATATATATATATATATATATATATATATATATATATATATATATATATATATATACATATATATATATATATATATATATATATATATATATGTCGTGCCGAATAGGTAAAACTGGTCAGTTAGCAAGAACTCATTTAAAATTAAGTCCTTTCTAAAATTTTCTCATATACGTTTAAAGATATATATTTTTTTTCATTTGTGTCAATGTAAAAATTAATAATTTTGTTCCAAAATAACCTTAGAAAACTTACCTAACCTTATTATAAACAAGTGCAATTTAATTTTGTATAATTCATCTAAATGTATTGTAGATAAGTTTACAATAATTTAATAATAAACAAACACAATGAAATATATATTTTTTTTCGTTAGGTTCAGAATGATTCTTGCAAAATTAATGTATACACAAATTTTCGCTTGCCTTCGGCAGGAAGAGCGTTGCTATTTAAGCCAAAATCACACACACACACACACACACACACACACACACACACACATGAGCTGGATAGAGGAGACAGCGGAGAAGCAAAGCGATTACATAGCACGAACGCTTCACTCTGGAGGTCCCAAAGTGGTAATTGCAGTGATGTATAACCCACCACAGAACAGCAGGAGGCCAAGGCAAGAGTATGATGAGAGTAATAGAGCGATGGTTGACACACTGGCTGCAGTGGCCAGAAGAGCTCATGCATGCAGGGCAAAGCTCCTGATCATGGGTGACTTTAACCACAAGGAAATCGATTGGGAGAACTTGGAGCCACATGGGGGCCAAGATACATGGAGGGCTAAGATGATGGAGGTGGTACTGGAAAACTTCATGTACCAACACGTAAGGGACACTACAAGAGAGAGAGGAGAGGATGAACCAGCAAGACTGGACCTAGTATTCACCTTGAGTAGTGCAGATATTGAGGACATCACATATGAAAGACCCCTTGGGGCCAGCGATCATGTGGTTTTAAGCTTCGAATACACAGTAGAGCTACAAGTTGAGGGGAATGCAGGAAGGCTAGGGCGAATGAAGCCAAACTACAAGAAAGGGGACTACACGGGAATGAGGAACTTCCTGAACGGGGTTCAGTGGGACAGAGAACTAGCAGGGAAGCCAGTTAATGAGATGATGGAATATGTAACAACCATGTGCAGGAGGCTGAGGAGAGGTTTGTACCCAAGGGTAACAGGAATAATGAAAAAGCCATGATGAGCCCATGGTTCACCCAAAGGTGCAGGGAGGCAACAACCAAGTGTGCTAGGGAATGGAAGAAATATAGAAAGCAAAGGACCCAGGAGTATAAGGAGAGCAATCGTAGAGCCAGAAATGAATATGCACAGATAAGAAGGGAGGCCCAACGACAATATGAAAACGACATAGCAGCGAAAGCCAAATCTGACCCAAAGCTTTTATACAGCCACATCAGGAGGAAAACAGCAGTCAAGGACCAGGTAATCAGGCTAAGGAAGGAAGGAGGAGAGACAACAAGAAATGACCGTGAAGTATGTGAGGAACTCAACAAGAGATTCAAAGAAGTGTTCACAGAGGAGACAGAAGGGACTCCAGAAAGACGGAGAAATGGGGTACAGCATCAAGTGCTGGACACAGTACACACAACCGAGGAAGAAGTGAAGAGGCTTCTGAGTGAGCTAGATACCTCAAAGGCAATAGGGCCGGATAACATCTCTCCATGGGTCCTGAGAGAGGGCACAGAGGCGCTATGTGTACCTCTAACAACAATATTCAGTACATCTATCGAAAGAGGGAGATTGCCTGAGGCATGGAAGACAGCAAATGTAGTCCCAATCTTTAAAGGAGACAGACATGAAGCACTAAACTACAGACCAGTGTCACTGACATGTATAGTATGCAAAGTCATGGAGAAGATTATCAGGAGAAGAGTGGTGGAACACCTAGAAAGGAATGATCTCATCAACAGCAGCCAACATTGTTTCAGGGACGAGAAATCCTGTGTCACAAACCTACTGAAGTTCTATGACATGGTGACAGCAGTAAGACAAGAGAGAGAGGGGTAGGTGGATTGCATTTTCTTGGACTGCAAGAAGGCGTTTGACACAGTTCCACACAAGAGATTAGTGCAAAAACTGGAGGACCAAGCAGGGATAACAGATAAGGCGCTACAATGGATCAGGGAATACTTGTCAGGAAGACAATAGCTAGTCATGGTACGTGGCGAGGTGTCAGAGTGGGCACCTGTGACCAGCGGGGTCCCACAGGGGTCAGTCCTAGGACCAGCAATTGGCTCTTGGAGTTCAACCCCACCAAGTGCAAAGTCATGAAGATTGGGGAAGGGCAAAGAAGACCGCAGACGGAGTACAGTCTAGGGGGCCAGAGACTACAAACCTCACTCGAGGAAAAAAGATCCTGGGGCGAGTGTAACACCAGGAACATCTCCTGAAGCGCACATCAATCAAATAACTGCTGTAACATATGGGCGCCTAGCAAACCTCAGAACAGCATTCCAACATCTTAATAAAGAATAGTTCAGGACCCTGTACACCGTGTACGTTAGGCCCATGTTGGAGTATGCGGCACCAGTTTGGAACCCACACCTAGCCAAGCACGTAAAGAAACTAGAGAAAGTGCAAAGGTTTGCAACAAGACTAGTTCCAGAGCTAAGAGGAATGTCCTACGAGGAGAGGTTAAGGGAAGTCATCCTGAAGACACTGAAGGACACGAGAGATAAGGGGGACATGATAACGACATACAAAATACTGAGAGGAAGTGACAAGGTGGACAAAGACAGGATGTTCCAGAGATGGGACACAGCAACAAGGGGACACAATTGGAAGTTGAAGACACAGATGAATCACAGGGATGTTAGGAAGTATTTCTTCAGCCACAGAGTAGTCAGGAAGTGGAATAGTTTGGGAAGCGATGTAGTTGAGGCAGGATCCATACATAGCTTTAAGCAGAGGTATGATAAAGTTAACGGTTCAGGAAGAGTGACCTAGTGGTGACCAGTGAAGAGGCAGGACCAGGAGCTTTTACTCGACCCCTGCAACCTCAACTAGGGGAGTACAACTTGGTGAGTACACACACCACACACACACACACACACACACACACACACACACACACACACACACACACACACACACACACACACACACACACACACACACACACACACACACACATGAACAGTCTGGCGAGGAAAGTAGTGGAGGCAGGAACCATACATAGCTTTAAGACGAGGTATGATAAACCTCATGGAGTAGGGAGAGAGAGGACCTAGTAGCATTCAGTGAAGAGGCGGGGCCAGGAGCTGAGTCTCGACCCCTGCAACTACAATTATGTAGAATATTGGGTGAAAAATATTTTATACGTAGTCTTATGCTATCTCTGTACGAGACTTGAAACTCCGGTCAATGATGTACGCAGCTTCTCTTTAGCCAGCCTTCATGTTTATCAGCTCGCTCGTCTTTCTTCAACGACTGTCTCCTTCCGCTTGTCGTTTTACACGTCCAGTCCGCCAGTCAAGTCATGCGTGCTGACTAGCCACAATAATAGTACAAGAGACATACGAGTGGAGCACCGTCATGAGAAGTAAAAAATGAAACTATATTGCATACGCTGGCCTACGGTTTACCTGGACGGAGGCACAGACCCGTCACAGGTGCTGAGGTGGTTAATTTACATGTAGTCTCTCTCTCTCTCTCTCTCTCTCTCTCTTCTCTCTCTCTCTCTCTCTCTCTCTCTCTCTCTCTCTCTCTCTCTCTCTCTCTCTCTCTCTCTCTCTCTCTCTCTCTCTCTCTCTCTCTCTCTCTCTCCCTCCCTCTCTCTTTTCCTTTCCATCTTCCTTTCTAACTGCATCCTTCCCTCTTGAACACCTCTTTTCATATTCCTTCCTCTCCTTGCTTTCTTGTGTGTTTCATCCCAGCAAGCTCAACACCACCCGTCTCAATAGAGGACTAATCATATTTTCCATCCTCAAACCTATTAAAAGACAGAGTGATGCATAAAGTGAGTGGCAGACTGCGTCTTCCAAGAACGCATCTTCACTTCAACGGACGTTTAAACCAGTAAATATCTTCACATCAGTTAACATTGGGTTGCCACAACTAAATTAAATACATGACTGATTAATATTACTTAAAATCTATTAATACATTTTACACACACAGACAGCCCCCCCCCACACACACACACATTTCAAAAATACAAGATATTTTAAACTGCAGGAATTTTTGTTATATTTGATTACTTTACGAATAAAATATTTTACTACTTTACAAAGAAAATATTTACTAGCAAATAACATTTCTTTAACTAAACGGTTTTACCAGGAGACAACATAGAATATACCAAAGTTTCGTGACCACAAATTCTCCTTAAGCCTGGAATGTTTACACACACACACACACACATATATATATATATATATATATATATATATATATATATATATATATATATATATATATATATATATATAAATATATAAAATATATATATATATATAATATATATATATATATATATATATATATATATATATATAAAATATATATATATATATATTTATATATATATATATATATATATATATATATATATATATATATAAATATATAATATATATATATATATATATATATATATATATATATATATATATATATATATATATATAAAATAAAATATATATATATATATATATATATATATATATATATACATATATATATATATATATATATATATATATATATATATATATAAATATATAATATATATATATATATATATATTTATATATATATATATATATATATATATATATATATATACATATATATATATATATATATATATATATATATATATATATATATGTATATATATATGTATATATATATAGTCAATCGATGAGCAGTTTTCGCAAGCAATTATTTTCACCAGCGATGCCTTTTCTGTGACACCTTGATCCACATACCATGTAGTAAATGCGTTACCTTCATATTGACCACAATTGTCACACTCGCCATGCTGGAGTGTCGTGGCTCTTATACCGTTTTACGAGCATTCTGAGACTGGGTGTGTATCTGTGGTTGATAATTGTCCGGTTTCTAAGATTCCAGGGAAGGAGGATTTTTGTTTTTGTTTCGTCCTTCTATTGCTTAGATGGGTGGGTTTATGCAGATTTAGATAGCGTGTTCTGAGTATATGTCGTTATTTTAAATATGCAGGGGTAGAGGCTTTACTCTTGGACCCATCTCTTTCTGTTGACCGACTTGAAATAGCTGGGTTGTATTACCTCTGAGTCATGAACGTACTCAGTCTGTAGCCTGCCTTGGCTTATTCAGCAAATACATTATTACTGTGTATAAATGCTAGTTAACGTCTCAGACTCGTTTGGGTGTAAAGGTTCTGTCTGCCACGCAGCCTTTCCATGTCCTCTTCACGTCTCTTTTTTTTTACGCTTCACCTATGACGCAGTATTTAATTCTTGTATCTCTCCTTACAACTCGTTACTTGAAGTTTTGGTACCTATCCTCCAGTCTGCACTGTCTTCTATTCTTTTCCTCTTCATATTTTTTTTACACATAACACACATTGATACGTATAAACCTATACCACAGGTCGTCACATTTGCTCCAGTAGTCTTGTTGTGAACCTCTGCGCTTTCTCTAGCTTCTTGAAATGTTTGATCAGATGTGGGCTCCATGTTGGTGCTGCGTACTCGAAAATGATCCTGATATATATCTTGAAATATTTTGAGTCCTGAATTACACTTGTTGAGGTTCCTGAAGGAAGTTCTTAGGTTTGTCAATTTTTCTGCACACCCTTCCCGAAATTTATAAAGATTGAGGGGAAATTCTCTCAGACCTAAGGTAGCGTGTCTAACGCTGGCCAGTCCCGCGGGATGGGAAGATTATTATCGGTGTAAGAGTCTGGACCAAGAGGTGAGGATCAGTTCTCTTAACCACAACTACTTGACTACAACTATAAAAGTAGATACATCGCATCCAGCTTGCACACCCATCGTTGCTTAATATATTTATCAAATTCAACATCATGTTCATAATAAAAACAATTTTTCTCTATTAATATCATTATGAATATAAAGCTGGCACAAAAATGAACGTTCAGGGCGTGACTTAAGCCACGAATCAGTAAAAAGTACAAAATAAAGGTGTAATATCATACTCTCTTCGTCAGTATCCGGGCGTTCTGCAGCTGTTTACGATGGACAAAAAAGTCTTTATATCATTTGTAAAATGTCTAAAGCAAGAGAATTTCGCTTGAAACGCAAGTTTTTCTTTCTCGCTGCATACTCCAAATGATAGGAATTTGCACGAGGAATCGTCTTCCTGTTCTCATCCTGGTGTTGCCATTGCTTAAATCATGACACGTCCAACGTAATTCGGGCAGTAGAACTTATCTAATGGTGCACTTAGTAACTAATGTTTTTCATCTTACTCTTTAGAATAGTTTGATCCAAGTGCAGGTTTAAGGGCAGGCTTGGGTGGTTGCTGGTGTGAAGATACGTGTTTGCGCCTGAGTGTCTAATAGACAATGTAATAAATAATATTGATACCTACAGGCTTAGATGTACAAGTAGCTGTGCGTTTGTTTCGTACATATGAGCTAATGATCACATGGTGTACGTTAATGATCATATCATGTACCATGAAGAATACGTTATTTACAATAATGATCATAAAGTGTATTGTAATAAAAATATGGTACTGAGAGACGATATATCCTTCAGTGTAGCCATTGGAGCGCATGCTTTGCTGTGCTCACAGTTTGGTAGCTGCGGGGGTTGATTTACAGCTCATAATTCTACCTTATAAGTGGCCCTAGCTAACTTCAATCCAACCTAGCCTTGTGGTTCCTGTCATATCTAATTTTAAACCTGTGTATGGAAACTGCCTCAACAATTACCAGATGATGATGATCATGTGTGGAACAATAACCATGTGAAGGACCATGATGAACATGCGAACAGTAGCTGCCTACAGCAGAAGTCTCAGATGATCCTCACACTCGCTCCAACCCCCACTCCAAGTCCTCTTCACTCTAAACCACTCCACTCACTTCAACCACATCTCCATTCACTAAACCTCCCTACTCGTTCTACCCCCTTGCGCCATTCCACACGGTATGATAACTGTATGACTGTTATTGAGTCCTGAGTTTTACTCTTCACTAGTCAAGTGAGCTTCATCATCGGCTTATCAATGTTTCTGGTACCGATGGTATTCTGATACCAATGACGTAATAGCAATGTGATATCCATTATCCCATGTAGGCCTACTGATTTTAGGCCTGTTGGTTTTATGCTTGGCATCTGACTTGATTGTTAGTTTGAAGAGGACTTTGAAGTGCATTGAAAATGAATCTGGAATAACTATAATGGTCTTAACTTTATTGAGAGTTGTCGGAGACTTGAATGCGGCTAAGACAGCACATCTACCATAGTACCATGAGGAGCCCCAGTGATGAGATCCTCCAACATGCCATATACTGCACACTGCAGGATGTTAACACTGGCACGAAGAAAGTTTCAACTGTTTGTTTCAGTTATTCCAAATACTGTATTTCAGCACTCAGTGGTGAGAGCTGAGGTCTTTGTAAAATTTTGCCGAGTCGCAGTTGGTGGCTAATCTAACATTCCAAAATCTATAATAAGTGGCATAAATGATCTCATTATTGGGATCATAATGTCACAGTAGCTTCTGGCTTATTTTCACTTGCCTTGTTCGAATGTCCCGACAACTCTCAGGGTGTGTGTGTATTATATATATATATATATATATATATATATATATATATATATATATATATATATATATATATATATATATATATATATATATATATATATAACATTGTGTCGAATAGGTAAAACTTGCGATTTTGGCTTAAATAGCAACCCTCATCTTGCCGAATAAGGGAAGCTAAAATTTGCTTATGGAATAATTTCCCAAAAATCATTCTGAGCCTAACGAAGAAAATATATTTCATTGTGTTTGTTTATTATTAAATTATTGTAAACTTATCTAAAATATATTTGGTTGGATTAGGCTAAATTAAATTGCGCTTGTTATAATAAATTTAAGTAAGTTTTCTAAGGTTCTTTTTGTACAAAATTATTAATTTTTACATTAAAATAAATGAAAAAATATATATTTAACGTATAAAAGAAAATTTTAGAAAGGACTTAATTTTAAATGAGTTCTTGCTAACTGACCAGTTTTACCTATTCGGCACTACATATGCTTATAATTGCCTGGTACTACATAGTGGAGAACAGCCGCATGCTTGTTTTCTAAAACCACGTCTCAGTCACACAGTAACATGTAATTTTAAAATCTGTCATTTGTTGAAACATATTTATGTCGATAAATGTTACTAATAAATGACATCAGTTACACAAGTCTTTAATTGTTGGCAACGCTCGGCTCTTTACCAGGATGAGTCATTTATCCTGTGCTAGGCAGAGTTTGTAGGTGAGAATGATGTCTGCTGGGCTAAACTTGTTTATCTCTTAAGACTTACATTTGGCCAATTATTTAAGGACGACATGAAGTTCTTGCTTTATATTCGCCGCCAAAAACTTTGATATTGTAGACCGTCATTTAACACGGTAGTTACGTTCCTGAAAATGCCGTGTTAGGTAAAACCGTGTTAGATGAACTGAAGAACCTATAGGAAAAATAGGGTTATGTTTAAGGGAGCCCCCAAAAAGCCAAACAATTTGTTTTTAGATCAACAGATCTTACAAAAATAAAAGTGCATATGTAATTGTAGTTCATTGTCGTGATGTATTACTGCTTAAAACTACAAATGCAATAGAAATAATAGTATTTCTTACCTTAAATTGTGGGTAATGGTATTTGTGGATGATTGCGAAGAGAGTGGATATGTATGATGTGGCCCTACTGGGCTGAGGTGGACGGTTCTTGGTTGTCGGCAGAAGTGGATGGTAGAGGTTCTGGTACTGCAGTCGATGGCTGTATTGGAGTGTGCATAAATTCTGTAATGGATCTCTGGGCTCTTTTACCCTGCACTACATTATACAGCTGACGGTAAGGCATTATCAGCTGGTCTAGACCCCGCTTCAAAGCACTGCTTCTAGATTTGTCAGGGTCCTCTTCAGTGAAAAAGTCTGTAACTTTTCCAGTATTATGGAACTGCTCACGTAACTACTGCAATGTTTACTGTTTTTCTTCAGGCTCTTCATCTTCTGTTATCTGGCTCCCTTGTATCTGTGCATCGAGCTCTGCCAACATTTCCTCTGGACTCCTGTCTTCATCATCTTCTAAGAGCTCATTCACATCATCTTCATTCATATCTTCAAAACCATCACCTGGTAATTTCCTTGCCAGCTGAACAATTTCCTGAACCTGACTCTCAAGCAAGGGAAAAACCAGCAAAGAATTAAATACAGAAGGCCGTAACTTTCCCCAGCCTGCATTTAATGATGATTGGGGCATTTCATTCCATACAGTTCTAGCATAGCTGATGGCATCTGCAATGTTAAATTTATTCCAGAAGCTTGGTACTGCCAGGTTGGAGTCAGAGTCCATTGATGCAACTAGTTTTTTCATAACTTTTTTGTGTAGTTCCACTTGAATGACTTAATAACTCCCCGATCCAGTGGTTGAATTGGGGATGTAAAAAATACAACTTTTACATGTGGGGTCACATCCAGCAATCATGGCACCTACTGGGTGCCACGATTGCTTGACAAATTTTAGATAAGGCAATTAAAATACGTTTCTAAACAAACACAGCGAGCTCCTAGCAGAGGTTCGTCCAACACACGTATGAACCGGGCTGGGAGGGTGGTGATGGTGGCGGGGAAAGGCGACCGCGGCCTCAAAAATTTTTCCCCTCCCGCAGATTGAACCGTGTTAAGTTAATTTTACGAAGTGTTGACTAAAATTGTGCCGCAATTCTTCAGTCGTGCTATAACCAAAACGTGTCAAATAAACTCGTGTTAATGACGGTCTTAGTTCCTGTAACTAGCTACAGAGATTATTTCTAGATTTGTAACTTATCTTTCCTGACTGGTGGCCACAGCAATTCAGTCATGTTGGTTGTATGTGAAATTGTGCCCTGGGGTGAATATCACTGCCTCTCTTTGACCAGAGACCACCAGATCCTGCACCTTGTTCTCTCTCTCTCGCTCTCTCACTTTTGCTTTCGCTCTCACTCTCGCTCTCTGACACTTTTATGTTCCATCAAGATCTTAATGCATTGTTTATCAACGTACTCTTTATAGTAGTGCATCCAATCAAGACTTTATTGTGTTGAAGCTGAACATAAACTTTTAACAATGGTCGTTCCTAAGACTAACAATCAATAGCGGTTTTTAGTGTTACCCGAGTGTTAGCAAAGGCTACTTGTGTCACCACTCTCGTCATAAGCTATGTGCTTCATCGTGGTGTGCAAGTGTCATCAGTATGTCGTCAGAGCTAAGTAGTGTACTTCGGTATCATTAGTGTTTCAACACAATCTCCCTATAACTTCATTTTGTCAGTAGGCGCTACAATTGCCACCAAGGTGTCGACAGTAGCTACCAGTGTCAACAAAAGCTAATTTTGTCGCCAGGGTGTCAGAAAAAATGGCTAACTGTGTCAGCGGGGTGCCAACAGAGGTTGGCAGTGTCACTTGAGTGTACCTGAACAGTGGGGTTGGCGCGAGGCAGGGCTCCTTCAACCCAGTGGGGCCCCTTAATATACATGCAGGCGGTGAGGGGCGCATCCCACACCTAGCCCCACCACCCAATTCCCACCACTACTGCTGACCCTTCTCTTCCTTAGGAAGTCTAGTCAGATTGGTGGTGGATTTTTGGCTTTAGTTTTGTGAACTAATTTGGCAGGTCAATGATGCAAATAATGTTGAGTAACCTATCAATAACACTGGCTTTATGTAGGTTATATTAGGTAGCTCGGTAAAGAAAATAATTGTATTTACCGTGATCGGCTATGCTCATTCCACCAGTACTTAGGAATTTCGAGAAAAAATGTACACGCACACAGACACACACACACACACACACACACACACACACACACACACACACACACACACACACACACACACACACACACACACACACACAGATGTAGATAGCAACACAGATACAACAAAAATTTCTACAAAACCACAATACCTGCTGGAATAGACTCCAAGAATCTGCTTTACTCGACGGGACGGTGACGCTAATGACGACGCCTCCGCTGTTGCTCCTCCAGGATGGCCATGACCGAGCCTTACTATACAGAACTAACAAAACTTGAGGCTGAGTGAAGGAAGGCGCACGATCGCTTATTAGTTGCCACGTCGGAGTCAGACTTTAGTGTTGGTAGCAGAAGTCTTGGAAAGGAAACGAAGAATGAAGAGGAATGAGGAAGCTGAGACACGCGTAGCAATAAATCAGAAGTTAGAAGAGGAGGATAAGGTAGACTAAGCAATAATACAAGTAGGTATAGTAAAGGGGAAATAAAGATGAGAAGTCCTCCCATAGGTAACATTAAGTAAACGTATTTTCACAAACGCTTTGCCTATGAGGAGGGTAAGAGAAAAGGAGGTAGAGGAGAAGATAATGAGAAGGGGAAGTAAGGGGTGGGGGAAAGAGACAGGAACCTCCCTACGGTGGGTAGCAAGGTTCGTGTCCGTGGCCCCAGACACGCGAGGGTTACGCCCCTGCTGTTGCCTGGCATCACACAATTTGGGCTCATATGATAATTACACTTAATGCTCATTGTCGCGTTCGCTTCCCGCCGGTGTGTGTGTGTATGTGTGTGTGTGTGTGTGTGTGTGTGTGTGTGAGAGAGAGAGAGAGAGAGAGAGAGAGAGAGATCCAATGCCTCCTGCCCTCCATCTTCCTCTCGTGCCCTTTGCCCTTCTGTCTCTTGCTCATCCTTCAAGTGTCCTCTCATCCCCTACATCCATCCCTTTCTTGTCTCCATCATTCTCCTAGGAGTAACGAGGAGACAGAAGACGGCACAAAGATGCAAACATTGTAAGAAATTTTATTGGAAACATTTCGGTTCTGTGTTGGCATATTTTTGTGTCTTTGTCCGCTACTTGACGGTATCATATATCTTTATTACCTCCCTCCATCTCCTTCTTTCCCTCCTTTTTTCTCATTGCCTATCTTTCTCTTCCTTTTACTCTTTCCCTTTTCCCCATTCCCTTCCTATCTGTCCATTCCTTCATTTCTTTTCTCCACCCCTTCCTGTCTTCCTTTCCTTTCTTCCATTCCTTTCTTCCTTCATTTTCCTTTCTTCTTTTCTGCTCTTCATTTTCTTTCCTCCTCTTCCCTCACCTGCTTCCCTCCTTTCCCTTTTCCCCTCCCTCTCCGCCTTTCCTTCAGTTCTTCGTCTGTAATGTCCTTTCTATCCTCCTTCCCTACTACTACTTTCTACCTTTCTTGACTTGTTTACTCCCCCCCCCCCATCTCCCATCTCTCACCCTCACCCATCCTTTTGAAGATGTGAAGGATGAGAGTAGTTTTTGTTTTGGTCGTTCTATGAAATAATTGACCTTTTTTTAGAGTTCTATTGGATAACTAGAGGATCTATTAGATAATTGGAGTTCTAGTGAATAATTGGCTCTTCTATTGCACAAAGCGGAGTTTTTTTTTCGTGGATCCTTGTAGAAAATTGGCGTTTGTTTAAGGGCTCTTGTTAGGTGCTTAGGCTTTGTTCCATGATCATTGTTGCCAATCACGAGCTATAGTTGATGGGATTTTGTTTTTGTATTTGACAAAAGAATGTGTACTCGCAGAATACCTTACCCATACTAGGCAGGTCCTTCTCAAACCCAGTTCTTCTCGCTCATTATTTTTGTACCATCTGTTATTGAAGCTACCTTAAGTATTAGCTTCCGTGGTTATACTTGGCATATTATTACATTCATCTACAGCTAAACCAGTGCTTTCCTGTATTCTTTCTGAAACTGAATTTATCCAAATTGAATCCACTCTTCCAAGTTCTTTCTTGATTATATAGTCTTAGAAACCCTCTTTATATTTCCTTTGTTGAAATATGTCTTACATTTACATATTTCAATTACATTTTTCCTCATTCTTACGTCTTTAAGGAAAGTGTAGAATTTAGAGAACTCATTCTATCTTCGATCATAATATTTATTATACACTGTGTTAATTTTATCATTCGCTTTATGTTGTCCAGTGCATTTACTTCCAGTCTGTATGTGAGGCAGAAAAATAGTATAGTAGTTCAAGTGCTGCATGTGGTGGCGGGGGTCTTCGTGATGACTTTGTCTAGTTGGAAGAGATGAACCTGGCGAGATCATCCGAAATCATAAGGTGCCATAATTTTATATGATAGTATTGGTAATGGCAGTAAGAGCAGATTCTAAATTGACCAGCTGCTGGTCAAATCCTGTGTTGACTAATGTAGAATCGTTGAAGTTCGTGTGATGATTATTGGACTTCTGGTGTCGAGTCCATGCGTTGTTTACATCTTTGACATGAGTATTATTGGCATCTATATCATCCCTCAAAGGGATGGTATAGATGCCAAACCTATCTCTGCGTGTTGTGTGTTTTTTTTGGCTACCAAGTCCATGATAGTTCTGAATTCTACGTTGGCTATGTTAATTTTACTCTTGGCAAGAATTGTCTGAAACCTGGCTGACTGGAAATATTAAAAAACTGTTAGGTGACTCTTTGGTAGTGGGGGTAACTAATTTTTTCCTCTGATTGTTAGTGAAGGGTGTGTGGTATTGTAGTTTGGTAAAAGCCTCATGTATGTAGTTACATTCATCTTCAAACAAAACAAAAAGCTACAGATCATAAATGCTCTCAAATAAAATCCCATGATTCCTCTTTTTGTCCTCGCATCATATTGTGACACGAAGTGTAACAGGTCATTTTTGTCAGTGGGCTTCCTGTAGACCTTGAAATCCAGTTCAGTTCTGGAGCTCAAAATCGACTGTATAAACTAAGTGATGCCTTACTAATGATACACAAAGTTAAAATAGCCCGACCAGTAGCCAGTGAATAATTCTAGCTCTTGTTTTGCATAGGTTGCTTGCCAGTGTCCTGAATATTTGTAATTAATGAATGCAACAATTTAGTTGCGTAATTAGAATTAAAAACCATGGTTTGGCATTACTAGTCCAGCATCCAAAATATTGCAAAACAAAGGATCATAAGGTTTCCGCAACCAAATTGCCGGAAAGACAGTGAACACAAACGCAGAGAGAGAGAGGGGAGGAGCAGGAGGAGGATAAGGATAGGGAAGACGTAGAGAAGGCCAAAAGCACTGTGTCACTGTACGACTATAATTAGCAGTTCCGGCTTTGTTTTGATACCAAGGTTACCGAGAAGTATCCCTTGGCCCCCTTCCGTACACACACACACACACACACACACACACACACGCGCGCGCGCGCGCGTTACGTGAACTTTATACCTCAAAGGCGGTGGGGCCGGACAGCATTTCTCTATGGGTCCTTAGAGAGGGAGCAGAGACGCTGTGTGTGCTACAACAACAATCTTCAACACATGCATTGAAACTGGGTAACTACCTGAGGCATGGAAAACGGCAAATATAGACCCAATTTTTAAGAAAGGAGACAGACACGAGGCATTCAACTACAGACCAGTGTCGAGGACGTGTATAGTATGCAGAGTCATGGAGAAGAGTATCAGGAAGAGAGTGGTGGAACACCTAGTAAGGTAAGGAACAAGCTTATAAGTGACAACTAACACGGTTTCAGGGACGGGAAATCCTGTCACAAACCTACTGGAGTTTTATGACAAGGGGTGGGTGGAGTGCATTTTCTTGGACTGCAAGAAGGCTTTCGACACAGTTCCTCACAAGAGTTTAGTGAAAAAACTAGAGGATCAGGCACATATAACAGGAAAGGCACTGCAGTGAATCAGAGAATACTTCGCAGGGCGGCAACAGCAAGTCATGGTAAGCAGCGAGGTGTCAGAGTGGGCGCCTGTGACGAGCCTGGCTCCACAGGGGTCAGTCCTAGAATCAGTGCTGTTTTTGGTGTATGTGAATGACATGACGGAAGGGATAGGCTCAGAAGTGTTCTTGTTTGCCGATGATGTGAAGTTAATGAGGAGAATTAAATCGGATAAGGATCAGGTAGGACTAAAAAGAGACCTGGAGGCTGCAAGCCTGGTCCAGCAACTGGCTCCTCGATTTTAACCCGCCAAATGCAAAGTCATGAAGATCGGGGAAGGGCAAAGAAGACTGCAGACAGAGTATATTCTAGGTGGCCAAAGACTGCAAACCTCATTCAAGAAAATGGATCTTGGGGTGAGTATAATACCGAGCACATCTTCTGAGGTGCACATCAATCAGATAACTGCTGCAGCATATGGGCACTTGGCAAACCTAAGAATAGCGTTCCGATACCTCAGTAAGGAATCGTTCAAGACTCTGTACACTGTGTACATCAGGCCCATATTGGAGTATGCAGCACTAGTTTGGAACCCACACCTGGTCATGCACGTCAAGAAATTAGAGAAAGTGCAAAGGTTTGCAACAAGACTAATCACAGAGCTAAGGGTAATGTCCTACGAAAAAAGGTTATTGGAAATTGGCCTCACGACACTGGAGGACAGGAGGGTTAGGTGAGACATGATAGTGACATAAAATGCTACGAGGAATTGACAAGGTGGACAGAGACAGGATGTTCCAGAGATGGAACACAGAAACAAGGGGTCACAATTGGAAGTTGAAGACTTAGATGAATCAAAGGGATGTTAGGAAGTATTTCTTCAGTCATAGCGTTGTCAGGAAGTGGAATAGTCTGGAAAGTGACGTAGTGGAGGCAGGAACCATACGTAGTTTTAAGACGAGGTTTGACGAAGCTCAAGGAGCAGGGAGAGAGAGGACCTAGTAGCAGTCAGTGAAGAGGCGGGGCTAGTTGCTATGACTCGACCCCTGCAACCACAAATAAGGGAGTACAAATAGGTGAGTTCGCGCGCGCGCGCGCACACACACACACACACACACACACACACACACACACACACACACACACACACACACACACACACACACACACACACACACATGAGAATGAAACCAGTAGGGGGCCAGGAGCTGAAACTCTACCCCTGCAGCCACAATAAGGTGAGTACCAGATAAACGCACAGTTCGTGAGCACAGACTCCCTCTCATACAGCTGACACTCCTTGACACAACACACTGAGTCAAACCTAATAAACACATGTACCTAAGGTTTGTAAGCAATCATCTGTAGGCCTACGGATACATAATTTACAACCAGGATCATAAACAGCATTGAGAGACTCATAACACTAACATAACACCTCATAACACTATGCTAGTCAGCGCACTAAACATCGACACACACAGCTTAAAAATCCCTGCCACATTTTAAGGGACTCACGAAAATTTTGATATTCGCTTACCTGAACTGCCTAGCTGACACATTTCCCGCTTAATGTAGATACTGAATGGAACGCAAGACATAAGCTCATGGAGTAAATCCAAGTTTTCACCGTTAAATACTGGCTATCGCGCACATATTGAGACACATTGACAACCGTGGTCATCTGCGGAGATTTTTTACAAATTCACACTCCTGTAGATATATTAAAACCACACTAACAAGTGGCATACACTCGCCAACATCAACAGCTTCTCATGTATATTGATACTAGCCAACACTTAAAGTGCTAATAAATATCCCTGTGTCCTACTTTCTGAAAATTGCCTACCTTACAAACACATTTTTTCATTCATTGCCAAGTAAGAGTAGCTCTAGTTATGCTGGAACGAAATCTGTGAAGCTCGAGTGAATACTGAACGCACTCTGGAATGCTTTCCAATAGCCTTACTGGCTTTGTGGCATCTCTCAGCTCAGGCTAACAGGCTGATTTTTTAAACCTACCTTGTCTAATGGAATATGGCAGGTAAATAAAGCCAGCTTTTGTTCCTATTATGATTTAATCGTGACGGGTGTATCAGCATGGATTGAAAAAACGAGTGAGGACCCACAAGGAGACGGCATCGTTCTTAATATATGTAAATGACTTGGCAGGTAATCCTTCGTGTATCCGTTCGCAGCCGGTGTAAAACTAATGAAAAGAATAAGAACTGGAGAAGACTAAGAAATACCACATGATATCTTTGATCAGGCAAATGATTACTGGAAGTCAATCCCGGAAAGAGCAAAATTATGAAAATCAGGGAAGTTAGATAAGACATGTGACAGAGTACATATAGGGAAGACGAGAATACTACGGCTGCAAACTCAAGAGTAAAATCCGAGTACATCGAAGAGGCATTCAAATACAGAGTAGCGTCTGCGGCATATGTACGCTTAGCGAACTTAAGTACAGTGCTCATGAACCTTAACAGAGTCAATAAAAAACAAATATACAACAAAAGTCAATCCTGTCATAGAGAATACATCACCAGCTTAGAGTGCAACCTTGATCAGGTATGTCAAAAACTGGGGAAAATCCTAAAGGTTCAGAAGACTGGAGCTGAAACTCAGAAGACTGACCTATGAGGAGACTGCAAAACTTTATCAAGAGTTTTTGCAAATATACAAGACAAGGAAAGATTTGATGAGGGAGTACAAAACTATCATCTAAAAGTGTTCATACGGTGGGGATAATTTTAACGGCAATGATGAAGGACAAGGGAGCATGAATGGAAGTTAAAGGCATTAATGAGGTATTTACATATCAGGAAATACTTTTTCAGCTTCAAGGAGATTAGGCAGTGGAATGACGTAAACAAACTGGGGAGTTAGACTCTCGAAAAATAGCTTAATAAAGAGATATATAACAGGGGCTGGGAGGTAGGAAATTAGTGAAGTAAAATTGCCTTATGTAAAGAGACGAGTAGAGCCAAAATTTTGAATGTACGTTCGCGCACGTGTTCATGCACGTACTATCCCAAAACTACTCCACCCCAGTCCTCGCTGCTCCCTACCCAACAATAAATCTACACTAAATATACTCCCACCAAAAAGACACATTGATTTTTTGAGGAAGCTAATGGTATTATTGAGCTAGCTAACCAATGGCTGTGTTGAAAGGTTGGCATGGGTAGAACCACTATAACATGTAGAAGAACCACCATGGGTAGAAGCACCATAGCTTGTAGAACCGCCATGGCTTGTAAAGCCACCATGAGTAGAAAACCACCATAGCATTGTGCTACTATTACTAAGTGAGCTGGGAGTAAATCTAGAGAACACTGTTGAGCCTCTCCACATTCACCACCTCTAGCTGGGGTAAAGAAAATAAAATTACTTTTCTGACAATTTTTTTTAACTAAAAAAGAAGCAAATCAACTAGATCATTGCGCAAATAGTTTTAAAATATGGAATAATGTAAAGTTTAATTGTTAACTTATAAATTGGGGATTGAAATATGCTGTGGGGGGGGGGATGACTTCACCGAACGTGTGATAAAGAGTAAGATGAATCATATTAAGTAAGGGGCGATTAATGTAATGAAAGATTTTTGAAACATGAACAAATTAAGATAAAAATCAAATATCTGCACGTATGTTAGTGCAAAAGACAAAATTATGCTTTTCTTTTTAAACAAGATCACTCATTGCTTCAGACAAGTAATAATTTGCTTCATTAAGATGTATAAGTTAAGCTGTAAGACTAATCTGTGTAGGACATTCAAACCAGCTTGTAAGCTTGAGGCGGAGAAGAGAGCTGAACGTGAGTCGTGCTCTCAGAGGTTACACGGACAGTATGAGAAATTATTACTTAGTAAATCATGCACTGAACGTCAGGCATTGAGAATGTTGTAGGTGGTAAATGGTGATGACAGACACATGCTGACTTGTCATGTTCACGGTGGAGTGGTGGGTGTAGCGGCCACTGGTTGTCACCGCGCGATAATGACACTCTTCCGCCTGACTTACGGCCCCGGTTTTTGCGAGGCTGTCATGTCTTCAGGGAGAGCGAGCGAGAGAGATAGAGAGAGAGAGAGAGAATGAGCATGAGCATCCTCATGCGAAATTCTATTAGCGAGGAATTTTTCGCTGGTGAGAATGTACGAACTTGATTGATGTGCGCGTGTCTTCATATATACTTTATAAATATTTTTCTAACTTATACTGTATATACAGTCATTCAATTTACCTTTGTACAGGAAGCCTGGGACGACATTATTGTGTAACCTAAGAAGATTTAAGATGAAAGTCAATGCCAATGGGCTGGAGGGTGATTGTAGTTTGGCGATGCAATGACTTGTTTCCCGGAACAGCTTAACCTCATTTTCCATATCTTCAGTGAAGCGTTTCGCCTGCTCAGCAGGCTTCTTCAGCCCAATACAAAGGTGACTTAAATAATAATGAGAGCAATGGAGCCTCCTGAGTAGGCGAAAAATTTCTATAGAGAAACGCAACTGTCGCACATCAGTTTATTTTCCCTTTACGCTGTCCAATTTTTTTGAGCATTAACCAGCTTGAAACTGTAAAAGTTCCCACATTTATCCAAGCGTTATTTGTTAGGTTAAATTTACCTATAAATACATATATTTAACCGTAAATTGCAAGGACGGTCGGGAGATGTCAGGCAGCAGTGTGTCCTGGAATTCTGAATTTATAAAGCAGATTTATGACGTTGTGCTACATAACGATTTTTAAATGTTTTCTCTATTTCTCCAGATCTCGTTGTCTTTATATGATGTTAGATTAGGTTCATTGAAGTTAGTTTATATTGGGTTAAATGAGGCTGCATAGGCCTATAAAAAAAAGCCTGTTGAGCCACAAATAAGCAGATTAGAAAAGAACACGATACGTCTGGCAACGTACTGTCAAGGGGGTAAAAGGAAATTTTAAACGTTTAGCTCTCTTGGTACGAGAATGGGCCGAAGAACTGCACGCTTTACAAGCGTAGTGTAAGATTCAGTTATTGATTTTTTATTCCCATACTAAACAGATACATGTACTTATATTTTCCAAAGTTTGTATAGGATGTTGTGCTTAGGCACAGTAGACAAGTGTATGAGATCACTGTCTTGTGTGTGGGGTGTCCACTGTGTTGACTGATAGCTGTCTATAGTGTATAATGTGTGTACTCACCTATTGTGGTTGTAGGCGTCGAGTCTCATTTCCTGGGCCTGTCTTTCCGCTGGATTCTACTGCCTGAGCCCTATCATATCTGTTCTTAAAGCTGTGTATGGATTCTACCACTTTAATGTCCACGTCATTCCATTCCTGATCACTCTGAGGCTGAAGAAATATTTCCTAGCATCCCTGTGACTCGGCTGTGTTTTTAACTACCAGCTGTGCCATCGTGTGCCTGAGATCACACTCCCGATCAGTCTATCCCTGTCCACCCGTCCACCCTATCAGTTTCCCTCAATGTCCACCCTATCAATATATAAATATATATATATATATATATATATATATATATATATATATATATATATATATATATATATATACACATATATGTATATATATATATATATATATATATACACATATGTATGTATATATATATATATGTGTAATATGTATATATATATATATATATATATATATATATATATTATATATAGGGAGGTACCACCTCTAGAACTGTTCTGGGGACCCTCATCCTTATATATAATATATATATATATATATATATATATATATATATATATATATATATATATATATATATATATATATATATATATTATCTAAAAAAAAAGACTTGCATTTTCAATGGGCTTTATTTCCTCTAATATGCAGATTTTTTGTATATATAATTTTTTGAGTATTATAACCTTTTTGAGTGCTAAGAAACTGAGCTATCAATCTGAAAAAATAAGGAGACCTTAAAGCAATAAACTTACACCATATCATTTTTTATGCAATTTCCTTTTGCCATTTACATACTCATTTGTATGGAAAAACCTAATATAATTTAAATATTAAACCTAATTGAAATGTAGGATACACTAGAGTAACGTAGCGAAAGTGCGTGGGATACACTAGAGTAATGAAAAATGAACAGCACTAAATCCAGAAGAGTAAGGTACGAAAACGGTGTGGTTATACACTTGTGTTTATTGCATATTTCGACGTTTCTGAGATGTTTGAGGGTGCTTTACATACCTAAAATTTTATGAATAATGAAGGGAAACTGCATGGGACACTATAATGTGAGGAAGTAGCGTGGTGCGCCAGCAGTGAACCAGCCTGTGATATACTGCAGTAATGTTTCAAAACAGCATGGGAAACTGGGATTGCCTCTCATGGATCGTTTACCAGGAATGTCTGATTAATATACAATGAAAATAATAAACAGGAGCCCACCTGGGTGTTACTCATTGTATCGTCTAAGTAGATGGTAATGACTGCTGTCTCCCCCTACCCTCATGCCCTGGACTTCGCTCCAAAACATAAAAAATAAAGTCCATTGAGGTCCCAGACATTTTAATCTGACATTGCTTGATGGATCTCTGGGTACGTATTCATTATGTTAGACTCAGTAGACGGAGGGGCTGTTTATCATGTGCTCCGGTGCTCAGCAGGTGCATCTTGAAGGCCATTGTTCATTACGACACTATAGGTCATTGACAACTACCACTCCAAGCAGCGGTGTTGTCATAATCATTGACAATAAAAAAATAATTCAACAACCTTGAATATATATTTTGTCATTTTTTTCCTATGGATTAGCCTCCAAAATGGGACAGGAAGGCGTTTTAGAAATTTATTAGCTTACGGACTCTGGAGTCACTATCAGCACATTGGACGTCTAGGACAAGCCGGTGAAGTATTTTAAGAAAATTAGTCTTACACATTGTTCTTTTGGGGCATGTAAAATAATTTTAATGTTACTTATTATAATTTTTAATTTTGTGTCTTTTGAGTTGCAGTTATTGTGGTTGCATAATTCTATATTTGGCTTGTGAAGTGTGTGTGTGTGTGGGGGGGGGGAAGAGATGTAAATATGTAGGGTGTGTTAGTGTTAGAGTTCTTGTGTAAGTATTTACTCGTCTTTGTGTGTAAGTACCTGTTTGAGGTTATGGGAACAGGGTTGGCTTCATAACATCCAATCTTTTAATAAATGTATTAATTACTTTTAAACTTCACACTAATTCTGTGCTCACAACCTCTTCCTGGAGAGAGTAACACACGTCAACCACTTTTTACAAAGTAATACTGCAATATTTTACACAGCTGGACAAACACCTAAAGTCCGTACCTGACCAGCCGGCTGTGGTTCGTACGTCGGTTTACGTGCGGTCATCAGTAACAGCCTGGTTGATCAGGCCTCGATCCACTACAAGGTCTGGTCACGGATCGGGCCGCGGGGGCGTTGATCCACAAAACCCCCTCCAGGTATACTCCAGGTATACAGAATTTTCCGCTGGTGTCCTGTCCTTCCCGTTGAGTATTTGGAGCGAATTCTGTCCATTTATTTGCATTCTCTCATAATCGTACAGTACTGATGATTAAAACATTACCTCTCCTACATTTATCTTTAAACAAAGGCAGATTTCGTGTATGGGGCTTTTGGTAAATCATTCGTCGCTCTTGGCATAAAAAATGTATTCACCATACACACACACTATACAACCACAGATAAAATTGACAAATGAAAAACTATTAATGTCAAAACACGCTATACAAATAAACACTATCATATTTAATTAAAATAATCACCCTTTGTTAAAAATGCTATTATTTTTTTTTAATATCTGAAGACTCTCCTAATAGTCCTCGAGATCCTTAGAGGAACCCCAGTAATTATAAAACGTGATAAAAGTAGAATGGCCTAATCTGTAAAATGTATTGCACAGTGTGCTGCACACCACAATTAACTCAGAGAGAGCAGGAGCACCTGCGAACAGGTGGCTGTGGGTGAGATGTGTGTGCCAGACAATCAGAAGAGATTCGTCTCAAAGTGACGATTCCTGTTGGAGGAGGGTCAGACATTCACGTTCTTCCGAACTCTGTATAACTTTTTTTTCCCAGACTATCGGTTTTTACCGAGCCTCTTCTGTTCCTATTCCAAAGTTACTTGTATAAACTGGAAATAGTATCTAAGTAAACACCAATGTTTGTGAGTAATGATATATGAGTATTACCAATAAATTAGTCCAGTAAAAATTCTTCCATAACAAGTCTTGCACTGCCGATCCTGGTCGTTTAAGGATCTAAATTTTGTAACTACTGTTGCTTTTGTATTAATATTTTTCGCTGCAATGTTGGCCTGAAAAATTCTATTTATTGTGTACAATCCTTTTGAAACTGACTAATATTTCTCCCTATCACTCTCCGTCTTTCCCTCTCAACGCTCTCTCTCTCTCTCTCCCTAGTATCACTGTCCCGCTTGTCATCTCAACGCTCTTCCCACAACTCGACCTCCTCTTCCTGTTTCCACTGACACTTTCAACCATGGGAGTAGCAGAACTGCCTTCAGAGAGCTTTTAACAAAGAACACTTTAGGACACTGCACATAGCATGAGTGAAACCTGACAGAGTGCGCAGCGTAAACAAAAACTCACACTTGGTCAGGCTAGTTCACGAATTCGAGGTCAATATGTTCGCAACAAGACTAAACACGGAGCTGGGAAGAACTACGGAAACTGAACCGGAGAGTAGTACCAAGAGGAGACGTGATTACTTCCCTCTACCACACATGCACTCTGTCTCTGTCTCTCTCTCTCTCTCTCTCTCTCTCTCTCTCTCTCTCTCTCTCTCTCTCTCTCCTTCATCTCCTTCCTCTCCTTCCTCGCGCGCGCGCGCACAAACAGCCTTAAGGAAACATATCATACATACTTATTAGCCGAGGAATTCCGGTTCTGTGTTACAAAACATAACAGTCATGAATGCATTACAAACTCCTAAGTCCGCTTGTATCGCCTTAGCTGCCCCGCCTCCGCACGGCCACACTGAAATGCCCCTTCAAAAGAGACAACGCAAAGGCCGTAATGGCTTCTCGGGTGACAAAGAAGCTAAAAAGGAGCATTATGCAAACTACGGAACTCGAGGAACCCACCCAGGAGCCTGGGATCTATTCAGAGGAGCCCACGGTGATGTATGACAAGTTCTGGAACACAAACTACTAAATTTATTGGACAGTAAGACTCTCATTAAAAATCGCGACTGTATACCACTACCACAAAACCCATTTTCTCGTATTTTCTTTCTCTGGTTCGCTCTCTCACACACATTCTCTCCGAGGAAAACCACGTAACTCATAGTCATCATGGATTACAGGAAAAAATTCTAATTTATGAATATTATTTAATTACACTTACTAGAAAATAAAAAAACAAACGCTGTTATAATACACAGACGTGTTTATTTCTGTATGTAAGTCCTGCCATAAAGTCGAATTGGCTTCACAGTTTATATTTTTTGTTCGCTTGCATGATACATATCTGTACTTGCAATAACATCACAAGGAACAGGTAATATCTTAATATGCAATATAACCCCAGTAAAAGTGAGCACTTTCGTGATTTTTCTAATTATTAAGGAACTATGTTCTTTAATAATTTTCCTTGATAAACACGTAAATGACCTATTTTTCATTTTGCACAAAAAAAATATTTAGAAATTTGAACGAATCATTTAGTTGAATACTACAACTTCTAAAATCAGCCTAAAATTTGCATTACATAACTTTTTAGAGAAGGAACGTAAACATTGCTAGCGTAACACATCAGCCTCAACATTAACACTCATGGACTAGAACAAAGCAACAAAATTTTCCAGGAACGAGGTAAAAACCAAATATCTAGAGGCATCAGTCATTCGAAGATGATAAAACAGAACATTAATTTTTCTTAACAGTGACACCTCGGCCCCCTTCCCACACATCCCCTGTGTTGGGGAAGATTATCAGTGTCAATACTTAAAAAGTAACTCCATTTGAGGAGACATAAAGAATAATGTAATCTCCTTTCCCCACCATCCTGTGTGTAAGAGAGTCTTGGGAAGCTTGTTCAGCGAAATATGTGTTAATTAGATTCTCTTCCATGTACGGTATTTTATTTGCATATTTGTTCGCACTTGGTGCTACTGAACATTTACCGCTGACCATTATTTATTTTACACTTATCCATTTCACCGTAGTAATCGTCGTTTACTTTCTAACAGTTCTTCCAGTTTCTAGCGCTATGGTAACTATCATACTCTTGACACTGTGTATGGAATGGAGCTTATTGCCTAAACTTATTGTTCAGCGTGGCGATCACACACTTCAGGGTTAGATGTCGCCAAGCTAGGCACAATGTCCCTCGCTCAGTTTTTATTCCATTGTTAATGTAGAGGTTTGTGGGTAGTATATAGTGTATAAACACTGCCTAATCATGGATCGCAATTGCCCAGATTTTTTTAAATACTCGTACATTTATGAAATCTAAGATAACTTAATACTTACCGATTTGGTTTATTGAATGGTGTTACACTATAAATGAATGCGGGAGCATGGCTTCTCTCGGCCCAGTTTCAGGCCAGTCCACATGAGTTGGAAGGGAAACTTTATAGGAATAAGAACTATTAAGAAACTCCTAGTAAAGATAAGTGCATACTGAATTTAGCTATGATCTTAGACAAAGAAGCTCAGCAACCTTCCCGGAGTCCAAAACGTTGTGGTTAACTGGTTTTCACTTCATATTCGCAAGACAGAACGGCAGTACCTCTCTGGGTGATTGCTGTATACTAAGCTACTTGTCTGGTAAATTAAGTAAGGTAAGTTACGCCTGGATTTATGTAAAACAACTGATTTTAATATGAATTAAAATCTTGTTTATTCGCAGCCCATCCTCATGGTACATTGTTTTGTTAAGCAGTACAGTACATTTATTTCTAAATGTCTTAATCCTCTGCATCAATTGTATTTTATATATTCAGTCTACTGTGCGAGGAGGGGCGGGTTGTGCTTCAGGTACAACCTGTGTTTAATCCACATTAATAATTAACACGTTTCATTACTTGTGATATTAACGATAAGCTCACTGAGAACGAATTAGCTTGGGAATTGTATATTTATACATTTCAGAAGACAATGTTAGAAAGTTTTATATAGATCTACACTAAATATTTTTAGATGAGTTAGTGGAGAATATAATGTTGGCTATTAAATATATTTATCTAACTGTTACTTAAGTTGTTTTGGTTTATTATGTTTATGGAAGCAGTTTACTTCTTGGTTATTTTGATAGACTGTATTATTAGTCGGTTTATCTTTAAAGTAGCTCGCCTTATCCTTGGATAATTAAAGAGTTAGATGAGCTTATAATCACTGATTTTTATTTATCTACATTTTACTACTAGAGTATCGCAAAATAAAATAAACCCTACTCGCAGTAAAATTGTGAACCTTTTTGAAGGTCGTCTCTGAATAATCAAAGAAAAAACAAGAGTCATGAGAAGACCAACAATTGCTCTTAATTACGTTGTTATTAAAGTCTGAATTTCTTTTGACTTTCTTTAGTGTATTCAGTATAATTACAGAGGTTGCTGGAGGGCCAAGGCAGTGAACCATCCGCCTTTGAGTAATACGTCCTCTAACTGCAAGAACCAACGTTTATTATCTAACTACTTAAGTGAGGGGGATATGCCCTCCCACTACCAGACGTGATATGGGCCTTTGTATAATTTTTGTTAGTGGTAATACTTAAATAGTCCATATTGCATCTAATACATGTTACGTGTTAGGGCAGGTTTCCTTACAACTGCAGTTCCTGTTCACCTAGCAGTAAGTAGGTACCTGGGTGTTAGCCGACTGTTGTGAGTCTCATCCTGGGAGGGGACAAGATTAACTTAGGCTGCCCGAAATACTCTTCATAATCAGGGGCTTATATATATATATATATATATATATATATATATATATATATATATATAATGTGTCGTGCCGAATAGGCAGAACTTGCCATCTTGGCTTAAATAGCAACGCTCAACCTGCCATATAGGACAAGTGAAAATTTGTGTATGCAATAATTTCGCCAATATCCTTCTGAACCTAACGAAAACAATATATTTGATTGTGTTTGTTTAGTACTAAATTATTGTAAACGTATTTAAAATATATTTAGTTGGGTTAGGCTAAAATAAATTGCTCTTGTTATCATAAGGTTAGGTAAGTTTTCTAAGATTCTTTTGGTGCAAAATTAAAAATTTTTACAATTAATGAAAAAAATATATCTTTAAACGTATAAGAGAACATTTTAGAAAGGACTTAATTTTAAATGAGTTCTTGCTAATTGACCAGTTTTACATATTCGGCACGACATATATATATATAATGTGTGTCGTGCCGAATAGGCAGAACTTGCGATCTTGGCTTAAATAGCAACGTTCATCTTGTCATATAGGACAAGTGAAAATTTGTGTATTTAATAATTTCGCCAAATTCATTCTGAACCTAACGAAAAAAATATATTTCACTGTGTTTGTTTAGTATTAAATTACTGTAAACAAATCTAAAATATATTTAGTTGGGTTAGGCTAAAATAAATTGCTCTTGTTATAATATGGTTAGGTAAGTTTTCTAAGATTCTTTTGGTGCAAAATCAAAAAATTTTACATTAATGAAAAAATATAACTTTAAACGTATGAAAGAAAATTTCAGAAAGGTCTTAATTTTAAATGAGTTCTTGCTAACTGACCAGTTTTACATATTCGGCACGACATATATATTATACCATTAATGTCAGCTGTGTCTGTATTATTATTATTATTATTATTACGTACTCTATACTGCTTTGTAACATTTGATACATATAGGTAATTATTCGTAACTACTGTATATTTTTTTGTATATTGCATATATACTGCGCAGTTCTTGTTAATGACTGGTACGAAGCCGTGATATCTGTTAAGAGTTAATGGCTTCTGTATAACGAAGTTAGCAAGCACCTCATGGTTAAATGAAAATTAGGCTAATTGTCTATGTAGTAATAGTAATCCTGTTAAAGTTTCTGTTGTACCTATTTCCTACCATTTTTAAATGACAATCACTTTATCGTGCTGATAATTGCGGTAGGTGCCATATTGTGCTGAATAGTAATGGCTGTGTTTATTGCGAGTGATAGTAGTAGCTGTGTTGTATTACGAGTGATAGTTGTTGTTGTGTGTAGTATTGCGAGAAATAGTAGTGGCTGTGTTGTATTGTGAGTGATAATAGTGGCTGTGCTGCATTGCCAGTTATAGCAGTATTGCGTCTAATGCCAGTGACTACGTGCCGTTTTGTTTCTGGTATCAGCAGCTACGTCCCATATAATGTCAAAACAGTACCTACCATATAGTGTGTATAGACACATGTTACCCAGTTTACAGTAGCTATTAACATGTTGCTACCTGAGAGAATCTTGTCCAGTCATCACGGCCATTGCCTGGGGCGTCCCCCATCCTCACTGATCTCTCTTCCACAGCCCTCACACTGGAGGTATCTACCCGTCTCGCCTTTCCACTAACTCTTCACATTTAACCTCAGTTATTTGTTTCAGGAAGGTTTTAAGTCATTCGTCTCTTGCTTAAAAATATCTCGGTATTTTCACATACTTTTAATGTATATTTATCTTATTAAAAATAATTTAGCTTGCAATTTGTATGAATATAAAGAATATGAGAAAGGAGGTATTGTTAATACCCATTTCCATGACTGAACCAATAATTCGTTTTACACGAGCTAGCACAATAAATTATCATTATGACTAATTACTCTATACTCGTATAATTTCTAAATATTTGCACTATGATTATATTCTGATAATTAAAATTTGACATATATTTTGACTGAAAGCATCGTACTCTGTTTTCTTTAAAGTTTGCAATAACCCGTCAGTATAAAAAGACTGGGACCCCCTCCCCCTACACCCACTGAATTTAAAGGGACTCGCTTCGTCCTCTGAAACACTCTTGCTTAGTCTTTTGATCTGACACACTCTTGCTACGCACTAGCAGTGGTAAGCTGTTAGCAACTTGTGTTTCACCCCTTTGGTGGACATCACCACACTACAGAATAAAGATACCCAGATGTTGTTGCACAGGTGTCTAATTCATCATCACCACACTATTTTTCCATGTGTATATTTTCAGTAAATAATACATTGGACATGTTCTTAATATGCCACACGTGTGCTTCTGTATTGCGAATTAGAATGCTTCACACAGTAACTTCAGATGCCTCTGTTCTTGGCATGTCATGCAGTGGTATGTCTATAAACAAGCTTCCTTTCTCGTGTCAGACTACATTCATGTATTAATACTATATACTGTTTACTACGCAGGCGTTGTGTTTTTGACTTCTTTTTAAAGAAGGATCATTAAGAGGACATGTCCCCTGATCCTTTTTTATACGCTTCATGAACAATTAGTTTATTTGCTTAATACTATGGGCTTTCCTGTGTTATTAATGAAAAAAGCGTTGCATAGTAGCAGTTGTGTACTCTAGTACTTACATGTTCTGCTGTATATATAGTAGCTAACTCCAGTAGAGGATAATTGCTAATTTTTGAAGGAGGTAAATAAATGACAACGGAATTAACATGGCAAGAGTCAGAGGGAAAATCCAACTAATATGCTTACAAATTCTGTTCCTTTAATTTGAATGAACTAGTTTACATACATGTAACTAGATTTAGCATAAACCATTCAGGCTTGTCATAGCTTAACTAACCAAAATTCAGCTAGGTTTGAGCTAATCTCTTTTAAGGGCAGGAAACGAAAAATTACTTATTTTGGTTGTATCATCGTCGGTGTTTTACCTGAAAGAAACATGAATACAAATAAAATAATTCTGCGCTCATTCTTTGATACAGGAGAACATTCAAGGTTGACGATGTAAAAGAATTTACTCCAAATCCTAAGCAGCTCATTAATTGGACACAATCTAAGGTTGGTGAGGGACCCAACTCTTGTGATTTTTGAGCACGACCGTCGTTATATCGGTCACTACTCGTTAATTTGTCCTTCGGTGTTCGACGAAAAAAACTTGTTAATTTGCGTATTCCTGCTCACATGCTTTATATAAAAGGCTATTGTGACATGAAATTAGAGAGGTGGAAGAGGACGAGAGGAGGAAAAAACATATAGGTATCATTGGAAAGATGGAGATCACTCTAACCCCAGTCTACCTCCCTGTATCCCACTTCACTACATCCACCTCCCTCCACCCCCACAGTATCAGTGGTGGGTGCCAGCTACCATCTCTTTGAGCCAATATAAATGCAAAATTCCAGATATTGAATTGCGTCTGTGTTGCGCACCTCGTCTGTGTGGGATTTCTTTTTTTTGAAATTGTAGTATTTTTTTTATATTTGTTAATAAAAACATTTTTGTATTACTGTGACCAGTAGAGCATCTCTTCTCCTGCAGAGGTTACTCAGAGGTGCCATTATACTCAAGGCATCAACAGTATGGTGGTTCATGTTAAAAAATTTGAAGGACTGTATTGTGAGGAAGCCTTTCCAAAAACTGATATGCCCACTGCAGATTTGCCTCTCTGTACCTTATTCGAATAACGGCACTTCAATACATCCTGCATTTCTTGTATTTTTTATTTCATTCTCTCCCATGTTTTTCGCACTAGTTAACTTCAGACCTTCTCCTGACGCTGGGTCTGGAATGAGTTGTGGATGTGGATATGGTTTGGATATTGTTTTGATTTTGTACTTGTGATACCTCGTATAAATAAATTTATTATAACAGCACATTAGTATTCATAGTAGCAGAGTGCTTAGATACATGAAAATTGGTGCTGAAGGCACTGAATTAATAATGATGTTAACGACTTTTTTTTTATGCTAAGAGCATTTAATTATCAAACTTTAAAATGCTTTGTAAATCATTCAGCTTGCTTACCTTCCAACTTCATTTATTGTCTCTATTATTTATCCCTTACCATATTTATTCCTCATCCATATCCCCAGTCTTTCATTGCTACTTTCTTGTGCACCCGGTATCCTCCATCGTGTGCGTAATCACGGAAGAGCATCTTTGTACACAGGATTAAGAATTAGGTCATAAATGTTAATATTGCAAGTTCTACAGATACACTTTTATATGCTTGTTTTGGACATTTGCTCATAATTTCTAGTATCTTCATTTTATTATTAAGGCACCTTAACATATATAGATTTATTTATTGTTTGTCTTTGCAGTTTTCAAAAACTGCACAGATAAACAAAAACTTTTAGCAAGGAACTTTGTTTTACTGCATACTTTTCTTCCTTGTGTATTGATCAGCGTAAGTGTTTGACCAAACTACTAGTTGTACTTGTAACCAAATTCAAGACTGGTACCTTCATCATTTATTAATCTGTTTATATTGGAAGCTACTCCTTTGATGTACAGTATTTGTCTAGATACACGTACAGTGATCTTTGTAGGTTATAGATCTACCAAACAAGATGCATATCAGTTTCACTGAACCTGTTGATGGTGGATAAAGTCATGAAGTGTATGGAGAGAGCGGTAACAAGGTTATCATCTAGCTTAGGAAACACTTGTCCAGTTTTCTGACGAATAAATTCACATCACCACCACCACAATCACCACATCTAGGACGACGACATTCACCATCCTGCTACGAACTCCTCATGCGTTCTTCTCGTTGTGTGAGAGCGATAGCCCAAGTTCGTGAAAAACCTCATCTCCACTGACACAAAGGCATGAATCGATTTTTTACGCCCGTTTTCCCTCATGCAGAAGTACATTAGTGACATTACTACTGTTAAAGTTTTATGGGCATTTTGAGGCCTGGTCACAGACCGGGCCGCGGGGGCGTTGACCCCCGAAACCCTCTCCAGGTATACTCTAGGTATTTACACTAAACTTCGAAAAACTGGAACAAATCCTCTGACCACCTTCCAATTCCAATAAACTTAGTGTCCATGGCACTCCACATAACAATTTATGTTTTCGTGTAATTGTCACTGTAGAAATATGGCTGCAGCACTTGTGGACGTAAAAACTGAGTGAGCACTTCAATTTTTGCTTATAATGATATGCGATAATAAGCAGTGTAGACAGCTCTGGCATGCCCTACCCTGTTATAGTTAAACGCCAAGTAGAAATTATAAAAATAAAATTTGTGGGGGTAATATATGCGCTAGTGATAAAAAAAAACATTATTCAAAATATAAAAATAAATATAAGAATGATTTAAGATACCAGAGTAGTGAAAAGAGCTTTGAATCTTGGCAAGTGACTCGTCAGTCAACACGCTTTACTTCAGCCGTACCCCATAACAGTGTACATACTCCATATATGCACACTGTTATGGAGAGAGTGAATGAATGAATTTGCAAAAGTGGACACAGGAAGGTAAAGAGAAGACAGGGCGAGAGGAGAGAGGAAAGGATGGAGGGAGAGGGAGAAAGGGAGGAAGATCACAGTGAGAATAGATAATCACTTGTACGTTTGTTTACTCGCAGGCATGTCATAAAAACCTGGTTTCTTTTCTTTTCAAGGAATAAGCTAACAAAATCGGTACCGAGTGTAGTATTACCAAGGTATGAACAAGATGGTCTGTGACGAGATGAGCTACAATGAACCAATTAGGCAAATTGCTGAAAAGAAAATCAAGTACCTGGGTCACGGTGTTTACGAGGGATGTATCTATAACCTACGTTCTCTTTCTAAAACATTCGTGGGAGCTAACACTGTGTATAGACCAGAACTGTATGTAGATCAGACCTTTTCATTAGGAAACAGCAATTATTAACTTCAGCAGAGAGAATATATCAGTTTTAAAATGCAAGATTAGTGATACTCGGACATCTTAATCATTTCCCTTCATCTCTTCCATTGTTAAAGTCTGCAGACTGGATCTTAACCTAATCTAAAAACTACTGTTAACTACAAAAGTTTTTTGACCCACCTGTATCCTAGTAGCAAACTAGAAAAAGGAGCTTTGGTTTCTAGAAATGTCTAGTCATTGCCGGGGTGTGATGTATCTGAAAATGACAAGATTAAGTGACACATAATAGTGAAGACAGGTCATCATGAACAAGACTCCTTACATAGGAGGAAACAGCACTGTAGGAGAGCACTGTAGAAATGAGAAGCTATGATAACGACATAAACAATACTGATAAGACAGACAAGTACGATAGAGAAGTAAAATACGAAAACCTACATGAAGAAAAGAAACTTTGAGTCATTTATTGTGCAAAACTAGTAAAGCTGCGGAATCAGCTTTATAGTAAAGCCTGATTCCATACATAGTTTCATGAGTAAATATTACAGGAAAAACTAAGTCGATATAAGTGACTTCTAACAGCCAGAGCCGCGTCTGCGCTAACCCAGGTAGGCAATACAATGTTAATTAAAATTCCTTCTCTCCTAACACAATTTACAAATTAATGTATCAATAAATATTACTTGCATCCAGACCTGTGGAACACACAGTATTCCGTGCTCGTGTAATTTCCACACTTGATGCAATTCATCAGAATTTACATAATTCAAGTTTAGATCGCACCATGACCCCTCTTGATGCGAGTTAGCCGAGAAAGCACGAAAGCCGGCTGCATTACGAAATTCTTCCTTATAATTAATGTGCAGAAAGAACAAAGTTGTACGTCACTGTGGATGTATTTTATAAATGGATATTGAACCTTCTAATAGTCGAGGATTTTAATTAACTGGCTTAATCACCTGGAGAGTTCCACGGGTCACGTCATAAGGCCGTCAACTGGTATGGAGTTGCCAACTCTGCCGCAGCTCAGTAATTATGCCGACTCGATATTATTTTTAATTTGTCAAGTTCTTATAGGTTGGTGTTAGTAGGTTGATGCGGATGTGGGGAGTCATAATGATGCTTGCTACGTGTTCCCTCAACTTACAGAATGATTTGTTGTAACATAAAACTGAACTGGCAAGCTTTTGAATACTGCGGAATATTTATTAACAGATATAACGCGTGATAGATTGGAAATGGAGAAATGTTTTGGTAATTAAGAAAATATATGGCTGTACGTCATGATATTTAATGTGGGACATGTAAACGAATTCCTAGAAACTTAGCAATATTATACATCAATAAGCAATATTTGTGACTAGAGATACGAGTTCGGTTGTTTATAGACAGGTATAGAAAATTCTAACTTATCATTTTACTACGTTAGTTTTTCTTTGCGATTCCAAACGTCATTTTTTAACGCTTCTTGTAAACTTACAAATACCATTTTCTTTATAAGTTAGGTCAGGGTATGTTATATAATCCTATAAATATATGTATTTAATCACATATAAGCGAATTAAACTAAAACGGCGGCATTACATATAACAACGCGGTGGCTCAGTAGCACCAGGAAACGTTCAGATCTTTTCGAGTATCACTAGTGGGACGAGAATGGGTTAAATATTCGCATACTAGAAAGCAGAGTGAGGAATCACTGTTGTCCTCCCAGGTGTACGCCGTGTACCCTGGGTGCAAAGTGATGTACTCTGGCAATAAATGTTAACCTATCCATTGATGGGATACATTACTGATTGTAGATTATAAAAATGAGTTTATACTACTTTTATACATTCTCGATACGGGTTTTTGTTCTCTTATTACCTGCGGTGAGTGAGGAATTGCGTGATACCGTCATTTCCATTCCTAAATATATTCCTGCAGTACTAAAAAAAAAGGTTAAGCTTCTCACACTTTTTTTCTGGCACAATTTCCGTGTCTCGCTACAGCGATGGGTCGTCGACTTCGAAGACCCCGTTTGAGGAGGCCAAATGCACAAAATTCAACGGTGGTTACATCTGGTGAATTGACAGATATACCATTAAGTGGCATAACTTTAATTTGCATTTCCTGTTCGAATTGTGTTGAAAATAAAGCTGTTGAACAGGATATGGGTGGATGCTTCACAGTGAAGTTCCACTAGATTCGCCTAGTTTCCATGGAATGTCTGAATGTCTTATCACACTTTTTTTTTTTTTATTATCACACTGGCCGATTCCCACCAAGGCAGGGTGGCCCGAAAAAGAAAAACTTTCACCATCATTCACTCCATCACTGTCTTGCCAGAAGGGTGCTTTACACTACAGTTTTTAAACTGCAACATTAACACCCCTCCTTCAGAGTGCAGGCACTGTACTTCCCATCTCCAGGACTCAAGTCCGGCCTGCCGGTTTCCCTGAATCCCTTCATAAATGTTACTTTGCTCACACTCCAACAGCACGTCAAGTATTAAAAACCATTTGTCTCCATTCACTCCTATCAAACACGCTCACGCATGCCTGCTGGAAGTCCAAGCCCCTCGCACACAAAACCTCCTTTACCCCCTCCCTCCAACCCTTCCTAGGCCGACCCCTACTCCGCCTTCCTTCCACTACAGACTGATACACTCTTGAAGTCATTCTGTTTCGCTCCATTCTCTCTACATGTCCGAACCACCTCAACAACCCTTCCTCAGCCCTCTGGACAACAGTTTTGGTAATCCCGCACCTCCTCCTAACTTCCAAACTACGAATTCTCTGCATTATATTCACACCACACATTGCCCTCAGACATGACATCTCCACTGCCTCCAGCCTTCTCCTCGCTGCAACATTCATCACCCACGCTTCACACCCATATAAGAGCGTTGGTAAAAACTATACTCTCATACATTCCCCTCTTTGCCTCCAAGGACAAAGTTCTTTGTCTCCACAGACTCCTAAGTGCACCACTCACTCTTTTTCCCTCATCAATTCTATGATTCACCTCATCTTTCATAGACCCATCCGCTGACACGTCCACTCCCAAATATCTGAATACGTTCACCTCCTCCATACTCTCTCCCTCCAATCTGATATTCAATCTTTCATCACCTAATCTTTTTGTTATCCTCATAACCTTACTCTTTCCTGTATTCACCTTTAATTTTCTTCTTTTGCACACCCTACCAAATTCATCCACCAATCTCTGCAACTTCTCTTCAGAATCTCCCAAGAGCACAGTGTCATCAGCAAAGAGCAGCTGTGACAACTCCCACTTTGTGTGTGATTCTTTATCTTTCAACTCCACGCCTCTTGCCAAGACCCTCGCATTTACTTCTCTTACAACCCCATCTATAAATATATTAAACAACCACGGTGACATCACACATCCTTGTCTAAGGCCTACTTTTACTGGGAAAAAATTTCCCTCTTTCCTACATACTCTAACTTGAGCCTCACTATCCTCGTAAAAACTCTTCACTGCTTTCAGTAACCTACCTCCTCCACCATACACTTGCAACATCTGCCACATTGCCCCCCTATCCACCCTGTCATACGCCTTTCCAAATCCATAAATGCCACAAAGACCTCTTTAGCCTTATCTAAATACTGTTCACTTATATGTTTCACTGTAAACACCTGGTCCACACACCCCCTACCTTTCCTAAAGCCTCCTTGTTCATCTGCTATCCTATTCTCCGTCTTACTCTTAATTCTTTCAATTATAACTCTACCATACACTTTACCAGGTACACTCAACAGACTTATCCCCCTATAATTTTTGCACTCTCTTTTATCCTCTTTGCCTTTATACAAAGGAACTATGCATGCTCTCTGCCAATCCCTAGGTACCTTACCCTCTTCCATACATTTATTAAATAATTGCACCAACCACTCCAAAACTATATCCCCACCTGCTTTTAACATTTCTATCTTTATCCCATCAATCCCGGCTGCCTTACCCCCTTTCATTTTACCTACTGCCTCACGAACTTCCCCCACACTCACAACTGGCTCTTCCTCACTCCTACAAGATGTTATTCCTCCTTGCCCTATACACGAAATCACAGCTTCCCTATCTTCATCAACATTTAACAATTCCTCAAAATATTCCCTCCATCTTCCCAATACCTCTAACTCTCCATTTAATAACTCTCCTCTCCTATTTTTAACTGACAAATCCATTTGTTCTCTAGGCTTTCTTAACTTATTAATCTCACTCCAAAACTTTTTCTTATTTTCAACAAAATTTGTTGATAACATCTCACCCACTCTCTCATTTGCTCTCTTTTTACATTGCTTCACCACTCTCTTAACCTCTCTCTTTTTCTCCATATACTCTTCCCTCCTTGCATCACTTCTACTTTGTAAAAACTTCTCATATGCTAACTTTTTCTCCCTTACTACTCTCTTTACATCATCATTCCACCAATCGCTCCTCTTCCCTCCTGCACCCACTTTCCTGTAACCACAAACTTCTGCTGAACACTCTAACACTACATTTTTAAACCTACCCCATACCTCTTCGACCTCATTGCCTATGCTCTCATTAGCCCATCTATCCTCCAATAGCTGTTTATATCTTACCCTAACTGCCTCCTCTTTTAGTTTATAAACCTTCACCTCTCTCTTCCCTGATGCTTCTATTCTCCTTGTATCCCATCTACCTTTTACTCTCAGTGTAGCTACAACTAGAAAGTGATCTGATATATCTGTGGCCCCTCTATAAACATGTACATCCTGAAGTCTACTCAACAGTCTTTTATCCATAATTCTTGAATTTACACATTCATATTCTCTTTTCTCCTTCCATAACTGATCATTTAACATTACTGCTACCCCTTCCTTTGCTCTAACTCTCAGATACTCCAGATTTAATCCCATTTATTTCCCCCCACTGAAACTCTCCTACCCCCTTCAGCTTTGTTTCGCTTAGAGCCAGGACATCCAACTTCTTTTCATTCATAACATCAGCAATCATCTGTTTCTTGTCATCCGCACTACATCCACGCACATTTAAGCATCCCAGTTTTATAAAGTTTTTCTTCTCTTTTTTAGTAAATGTATACAGGAGAAGGGGTTACTAGCCCATTGCTCCCGGCATTTTAGTCGCCTCATACGACACGCATGGCTTACGGAGGAAAGATTCTTTTCCACTTCCCCATGGACAATAGAAGAAATAAAAAAGGACAAGAGCTATTTAAAAAAAGGAGAAAAACCTAGATGTATGTATATATATATATATATGCATGTGCGTGTCTGTGAAGTGTGACCAAAGTGTAAGTAGGAGTAGCAAGATATCCCTGTTATCTTAGCGTGTTTATGAGACAGAAAAAGAACCCAGCAATCCTACCATCATGCAAAACAGTTACAGGTTTTTGTTTCACAGTCATCTGGCAGGACGGTAGTACTTCCCTGGGTGGTTGCTGTCTACCAACCTACTACCTATATCACACTTATTATCAACACTTATTATCAATATATAACATAAAACTTTTGATTGTTAGGTAAAATGTGTTGTGTGGTTCTTCAGCGTTAAATACTCGTAGGCTAAATATTGATCATAAGATTTCAAAAGACCTTAGGTAAAAGAAACTAGACAAGCTCAAATTCGTAATCAGCATTACAGTTAAATTAAGACTCATGTGCAACATCTGGGTATCTTTATTGCAGACGTTTCGCCATCCAGTGGCTTTATCAATACAAATTCCAGGACATAACTTGAAGACAGTAGAACTATATACAGAAGATGAGGTAATCAGTCCCTCAACCTAGGAGTAGGGAGTGATTACCTCATCTTCTGTACATAGTTCTACTGTCTTCAAGTTATGTCCTGGAATTTGTATTGATAAAGCCACTGGATGGCGAAACGTCTACAATAAAGATACCCAGATGTTGCTCATATGTCTTAATTTCATCTTGTCGGTATTGTATACCATTCTTGTACAGCATTACAGTTAGCTTAAAACGACAAACTTGGCTCCTGAACGGGATAAAAAGTTAAATTTTGATGGTTAATGCTATTAAACTATTAGTTTTGAGTGTATATGCTTATGTAAGTGACTTTTGGATGAAGTTAGTTTTAGCTAGTGCGTGAGTGGTTAGTGTGAATGCCATTGTGAATCATTTAATGGCGTTTGGTACTGAATGGCCTTTTGCTCCTAATGCTCTATAAAATTTTAATGTTTCCTTCTCTCCCTCTACCTTCCTAGGCCTCTTCTTCCGTCTTTTCTATCTCAGCTTCCCATCCCTCTGTCCCTTCTGTCATTCATTATTTCCCTATTCATACCTTTCGATTTTTTTTTATCTCTATGACCACGGCTAAGGGCTTCCTCCCATACATCTTTTGGCCTCTCTCCTACCTCCTGCACCTCTACGATCACGCCAGCCATCACATTAAGGAATGCCATAATGACAAACTGGACGACCAATGTTGGTAAAATTAAGGAATATCCGTGAAAGTATGCATAGATATTCTCTCTCTCTCTCTCTCTCTCTCTCTCTCTCTCTCTCTCTCTCTCTCTCTCTCTCTCTCTCTCTCTCTCCCTCTGTCTCCCTCTGTCTCCCTCCCTCTCTTTCTCCCTCTCCCTCCCTCTCTCTCCCTCCCTCCCTCTCACTCTTCCTCACCCCATCCCTCACACAACCTTTTCCATCCCCCACACATTCTCTCTCCGTTTCGCAGTCCATCCACACACCACCTCTCCCTCCTAACACCAATCGCCCTTCACCAACCTCCTCATTTTACATCTTGCTTGATTTTTACACTACTTTTTCTCGTTGCTTTCCCATGATTTCTGTTTCACATTTTCTGTTTCTTACTCTTTCTAATTTTCCACTTTCCTCCCTTTTTTTACCAGTTCATCGATTTCCACGTCTTTACTTTTCGTCCTCTTCATCCTCCTCAACCCCCACCGTCACCACCACTACCTTTCCTCCTTCCTCTAAATTCCTGTCCTAACATCTTCATCTTCCTTTTCCCTCCTCTTTCTTGCCCCCCCATTGCTGCCTCTTCTCACCCTCACTTCCCTTTTCTCGGAAGGGATAAGAGATTGCAGAGTTGAGATGCCGCAGCACCTGGAGCGAGGCGAGAGGACGTCCGTTGATATATATATATATATATATATATATATATATATATATATATATATATATATATATATATATATATATATACTAACGGAATAGAGCTTTTATTAATTATGATTTTCAGATACAACTCAGTCTGAGGATACCTTTTACTCAACACTTTAAGGCTTCCGGGAGATTAGTTTTTCACGTATTTTGCATAGAAATTTTCTCCTAGAATGCAACCATAATGAGTCGATCAACACGCGACACCTATTTTTACTGTTAAGTGAATATAAGTCTACGCACCTGTTTACCTGTCTGTTGATGGCTTGGGGGTCATCGTCCTCTCCGACGGCTAGTCCCCAGACTATGCCTCTATGGTTGATGGACGATCAGTTAGGCTATTGGTACTAGTACCACATGATACTACGTAACCACCAGAGCTCGGCTAATTCAGAAACTGACTCGAGGAACTTCTCATAAACCTTTTTAAAGACTGTGTGTGTGTGTGTGTGTGTGTGTGTGTGTGTGTGTGTGTGTGTGCGCGCGTGTGTGTGCGCGTGCGCGCGGGCGCGTTGGTAATACCCCGTCTAGTATTAGGACTGAAGAAGCCACTCGTGGCGAAACGTTTCCTTTATCCCGTCTCATTGAGGGAAGAAAGTTGAAATACTCCTGGCATTGATTATGGAAGATGGATGGTTCCCGGGGCATTAGCACCACAGATCTGAGGTCTCAGCACTTTAACACTCCCCACCCTTCACCCCAGGCGTCCCAGCACTGTAACTCCGGGGATCCCAGGACTACACCCCTGGGTTCCAACGGCCCCCTTCCCTTTCACCCCAGGCGTCCCAGCACTGCAACTAAGGGGATTCCAGGACTACACCCCCTGGGTTCCAACACCCCCTCCCTCACCTACTCCAGCGACATATGAGCAATTAATACCCGGCTCTCCTGGGGTCCGGGTAAATATTTCGGGTCAGCGGCGGGTAATGGAGGCGGCGCGATCTCAAAGGTGAGGTAAGGGAGACGGGAACTCTTGAGCGCTGGTAACACGTTCGCCACGGCACACACTGATGATGTGTAAATATTCTCCTTTGCCAAATATTATACCTGCACTCTGGCACTAATAACTGGTACTTCCACACGGATGATTGACGCGCTTTAACCCCTCCTCATTAATCCAGATATTTTTTTTGTGGTAAAATTTTGATGGAGCTATTTAGAAGTGATTGATAGTTGTGTTATCTGTTATTTATTTTTTCCAGTTGTTCTGCTTTCTATCACATTTGATGGAGTAGATGTCTTATAGTATATTTCGACGAATTTCTTTAGACAGTATTGCATCATATTTAAAAAAAAAGAAAAGGTCTAGTAGACAAAAATATATTTTAGCGTTTGATTTTTGGTATTTAAGGCGCCTTACAAATGACGTAAGTAACAGTTACAGTTTTTGTGTTATTTACAAGTTTTTAATATAAATTTGTCAAATGTATTTAATACTAAAACTGTAAAATTAAATAGCATTTCTTAATTTATCTTAAAAGTTTTAGTATAAATTGTGCGGAGAATGAAAAAACTTAGTTTCAGGCACAATTTTCATTTATTGATAACGGTTAGAAATTACAGTTGCCAGAATTTGTCATCCTGATCGCCGTTTGTAACTGCATGTCATATGGAGTTCCTCATTCAACCCACATGCATTTCTCTTGACAAGATTAGGTTTCACCGTCGTATTAAATCCCTGAAGCTAAGCTATGTTACTGTACATTACAGATGTGGCACTGGTCTGCCCCACCACCTGAGAAAGGTTATGTCCCACAAATGGTACTGGCCAAATCCCGAGACATTACATGACCAGATTCTTACGCTGCTACTGACTGGCTCTTGCGTTTCCACTGACTAGAGCCTTAGGCTGGTGCTAACCAGATCCTAAGGCTGAATGAACGGAATGACCCTCGGGAACGTTAACCCTCGGAGATACAGCGAACTTTGTCGTCATCAGTAATGTTAGGTGCGCTAAAAATAGTCACACCAACCTGTGCACCAAATAAATACACTCATTTAGTTAAGATTATGAGGCACGTCAGTTCCCCCGTCTTCTATAACATGTTCATTTTTCTATTATAATCTACCTTGTCCATAATTACTATCGCATTTGCTTTGTTTTGTAAGGTGAAGTCTGGGATCTTTCCTTAATTCATGGTATAACCTAACAGATCTTTGAGGACAGTTGTGTTGTAGAGGTCTGAGCTTTCCTCAGACCTCCACAACACATCAGTTACAACACATCAGTTACCCTGTTGTAGAGGTCTGAGCAAAGCTCAGACCTCTACAACAGGGTAACTTAAATAAAGCTGAAGAGAAAGGGATAGGTAAAAGGCATCTTTCTAGACTGAAAGATAGTATTTGACACTGCAGCACGTAGGAGATTGGTTCACATTGGAGCGTGCAGGAGTATCAGGAAATCGGATATTAATGGTAAGCCAGAAGGTATCGTAGTGGGCATGTCTGGGATGTGGTGACACAAAGGACAGGAACCCTTGGTTCAATTAAACATGCAGAGAAGATAAAACAGTACAAAGGAAAAATTATAGTAACAGTGAGACAGACGAAGACAACGAAATAAGCAAAAGGAACAAGGAACGAATATGCAAAGGTGAGGATAGAGACTGAGCAACAATTTGAGAATTACATAGCTGCAAAAGTACGGACCGAAAGTACTTCACAGTCACAGTAGAAAGACGGTGGTTAAAGATCAAGTAATTCGACTGAAGAAGGAAAGAGTAAAGCTCACAAGAAAAATCATGTTTGTCTTCATGGTATTCAACAAATAGTTGCTGTCAGTGGAGACAGCAAAGGAGAAAGTGTACAACAGATAATGGACATCATATACACAACAGAAGTGGTAAATAACTTTCGAGTTGGATACATCAAACACAGTGGGACTTGACAAGGTCTCACAATGGATTCTGTGAGAGGGACAAGAAGCACTGTCTAAATCACTAGCTAGGATCTTCAAGTCGTTGGACAATAGCTAGAGATATAGAAGACAGCGAATGTTGTCCCAATATTAAGAAAAAAGAGAGAGAGATAACATTGAACTACAGACCAGTATCACTGACAAGCGTATCATGTGAAGTAATGCAGCAGATAATCAAAGGGAGAGTGGTACAGCACTTGAGAAGTGCTTTCATAAACAAGAACCAGCATGGGTTTAGTGATGGCAAATTTTGTCTTACAAACCTGTTGGAGTTCTAAGACAAAGTAACAGAAGTGAGTGAGAGAGGAGGGATTGCATGTTCTTGAACTGCAAGAAGGCTTTTTATTAATACTGTACCTCACAAGAGACAGGGATAAAAATTTGATTAGCAGACAGGAATAACTGAGAATTTACTCCAAGGGCTCAGAATATCTTAGGGAAACAGGACAAATGGTGAGAATTGGGAAGAGTAACATTCGGGGATTCGCAAGGATCGGTATTGGTCCCAGTACTCCACCGGAAGATAGATGTATCCCTATTTTCCAATGAGTTGAAAAAAAAATCGATGAACAAGTACACTCTACAAACATATCTGGACTGAAAGATTGATCATGTAAGTTGTTATTTGAATTCAACCCCAGCAAATGCAAGGTCACGAAAACTGGGAGAAGACCAGAAACTAGTTATAGAAGTGAGGGACAAAGGGTGAGTATAGTGCCAAGCATATCGCAGAGGCTGACATCAACCGAATAACTTCTGCTGCTAACGCTTGTTTGGCAAATCTTAATCTTAGAGAATATCAACAGAGAGTTTTCGCAACTTTAAATGACGAATGCCAGTTATATCCTGTATGCACCATCATGAAACATAGACCTGAATGTTTTTTTTAAGTGACTGGAGAAAGTGCGAAAGTATGCAGCGAGGCGAGTTCCAGAGCTAAGGATAAGAAGCTACGAGGAAAAGCAAAATGAATTGAACTTGACCACAGAAGAAGCAGTGGTAACATAAAAACATACAAAATACTCAAAGAAATTGATAGACGAGGCAGCGATAGACTGACAGGCGAAAGATGTAAACAAGTTCAAAGTTGGAAGTAAAAAGCACAGATGAATCATAGGGATGTGAGGAAGTATTTCTTCAGCCTCAGGGTGGTGAGGAATTGAAATGACCTGGACGTCGTCGTTTTAAGAGCAGGTTTGACAAGTTCCACGAGGCTAGGAGGGAGTAAATCTGACAAACGGTAAGTTAAGAATCTGGACCAGGAGCTGTGACTCGACTCCTACAACCACATACAAGTCACGCCCACGTGAGCGCATACTAGCACACAAAGCATTCAGTTTCAGATACATGCTCCACACAGACGTAAGACAAATTTTCCTTGAACACAGACGCAGCTACCTCAAGATGCATCTCATCCATACTTCACTGGATGTGAAAAAGAGTGTAAAAAATAAGTGCCAAGTTGTTTATACATGTTCCTTATAATAATTTATATATATATATATATATATATATATATATATATATATATATATATATACATGTGTGTGTGTGTGTGTGTGTGTGTGTGTGTATGTGTGTGTGTGTGTGTGTGTGTGTGTGTGTGTGTGTGTAAGGCTTGATGCCAGAAGCTTGGCTTCATTTCTCCCCTGGCTCCTGGAGCGTAGAGCCACCTGGTGGGAAGACCCTTAACTACCAGGTCTAGGGGCGGGAAAGTCGGCAGTGTCGCCAGAGAGCAGCACTGGAAAGGTGCCTTCGATTTTTCTCACGACTTCATAAATCTTTCTGTCTCTTTCTGTCCCTTTATCTCTGTCTGCGCTCTTTCTTATCCTTACTTAAAGCAATCAGCATCATGCATAATTTGTTAACTTTAAAATGGCAAACAAATATATGCCTATTTAATTTTTTTTTAATTTTCCTGTCTGATGTTTAATGTGGTGTTTGTTGCAATATAAAACGTGTTTGTAATAAAGATTATATACATACGTTATGAAATATAATCACAACGAAATGTGGTATTACTCGAAAAGCTTTCGTGATTTCTCACATTATCCAAGAACAGCAAAGTATAATGTGTCGCTAAAGTGTTGCCTGGTAGATATTGTGGGTTAGAAATAGAGGGGTTTCCAGTTAGCTATTGCTAACTGGAAACCCCTCTATTTCTAACCCACTGGTATGTGAATATACCAGCTCTTTATGATTAAGGTTTACACTAAGATCATACTCGCTGATGTATTCCGAACATTTTAATATCGCAATTATGTTCTCACAGACTTTACGATCTCACACAGTGCGATCCAGAGAGGAAATGCCTGCAACATTCTGGTCACTCGACCCAACACCGAGAAGATGAAGTATTTGAGATGTAGGCTCTGAGATATCATTCATGTTCTCCTTCCCTTTGTATCTTGTTTAATATATTTTTTTTTTCAAAGTTCAAAAACATATAATAAACGGGGGTAGTAGGAGAAATATGCAAACAGCTCTGGGGAGAAAGCTCCTGAGTTTAACCTGAAGTATGTTTACTCTGAGGCTGTAGGTCCCTAGTCAGTTTCAGAATTCTTCCTCAAGCCATGCGTGTAGTAAGAGGCGACTAAAATGTTGGGAGCAATTGGCTAGTAACCCCTTTTCCTGTATAAATTACTAAATTTAAAAACAGAAGCAAGAACTCACTTAAAATTAAGTCCTTTCTAAAATTTTCTCGTACGTTTCAAGATGTATATCTTTTCATTTATGTTAATGTAAAAATTAATAATTTTATACCAAAAGAACCTGAGAAAAATTACCTAACCTTATTATAACAAGCGCATTTTAATTTAGCGTAATCCAGCTAAATATATTTTTGATATGTTTACAATAATTTAATAAAAAACAATGAAATATATTTTTGTCGTTAGTTACAGAATAATTTTGGCGAAATTATTGCATACACAAATTTTCGCTTGTCATATATGGCAAAATGAACGTTGCTATTTAAGCCAAGATCGCAAGTTCTGCCTATTCGGCACGACATATATATATATATATATATATATATATATATATATATATATATATATATATATATATATATATATATATATATATATATATATATATAATGCAAATATCGCAAACCAGGCGATGCAGGGTGCAAAACAAGCATGAGGGGAGTAGAATGATAGCTCCAGGCCTTTCGTGTTGCAATCAACATATCAAGAGCTTGCAAAATTGCAGAAAAGAGGAGGATGTCCAAGCAAGTACGTTCCAGTGAAGACGTCCTTTGGGAACGTAATTGCTTGGACATCCTCCTCTTTTCTGCAATTTTGCAAGTTCCTGATGATGTGTTGATTGCAACACGAAAGGTGTATATATATAATATATATATATATATATATATATATATATATATATATATATATATATATATATATATATATATATATATATATAATCACACTGGCCGATTCCCACCAAGGCAGGGTGACCCGAAAAAGAAAAACTTTCACCATCATTCACTCCATCACTGTCTTGCCAGAAGGGTGCTTTACACTACAGTTTTTAAACTGCAACATTAACACCCCTCCTTCAGAGTGCAGGCACTGTACTTCCCATCTCCAGGACTCAAGTCCGGCCTGCCGGTTTCCCTGAATCCCTTCATAAATGTTACTTTGCTCACACTCCAACAGCACGTCAAGTATTAAAAACCATTTGTCTCCATTCACTCCTATCAAACACGCTCACGCATGCCTGCTGGAAGTCCAAGCCCCTTGCACACAAAACCTCCTTTACCCCCTCCCTCCAACCTTTCCTAGGCCGACCCCTACCCCGCCTTCCTTCCACTACAGACTGATACACTCTTGAAGTCATTCTGTTTCGCTCCATTCTCTCTACATGTCCGAACCACCTCAACAACCCTTCCTCAGCCCTCTGGACAACAGTTTTGGTAATCCCGCACCTCCTCCTAACTTCCAAACTACGAATTCTCTGCATTATATTCACACCACACATTGCCCTCAGACATGACATCTCCACTGCCTCCAGCCTTCTCCTCGCTGCAACATTCATCACCCACGCTTCACACCCATATAAGAGCGTTGGTAAAACTATACTCTCATACATTCCCCTCTTTGCCTCCAAGGACAAAGTTCTTTGTCTCCACAGACTCCTAAGTGCACCACTCACTCTTTTTCCCTCATCAATTCTATGATTCACCTCATCTTTCATAGACCCATCCGCTGACACGTCCACTCCCAAATATCTGAATACGTTCACCTCCTCCATACTCTCTCCCTCCAATCTGATATCCAATCTTTCATCACCTAATCTTTTTGTTATCCTCATAACCTTACTCTTTCCTGTATTCACCTTTAATTTTCTTCTTTTGCACACCCTACCAAATTCAACCACCAATCTCTGCAACTTCTCTTCAGAATCTCCCAAGAGCACAGTGTCATCAGCAAAGAGCAGCTGTGACAACTCCCACTTTGTGTGTGATTCTTTATCTTTTAGCTCCACGCCTCTTGCCAAGACCCTCGCATTTACTTCTCTTACAACCCCATCTATAAATATATTAAACAACCACGGTGACATCACACATCCTTGTCTAAGGCCTACTTTTACTGGGAAAAAATTTCCCTCTTTCCTACATACTCTAACTTGAGCCTCACTATCCTCATAAAAACTCTTCACTGCTTTCAGTAACCTACCTCCTACACCATACACTTGCAACATCTGCCACATTGCACCCCTATCCACCCTGTCATACGCCTTTTCCAAATCCATAAATGCCACAAAGACCTCTTTAGCCTTATCTAAATACTGTTCACTTATGTTTCACTGTAAACACCTGGTCCACACACACCCTACCTTTCCTAAAGCCTCCTTGTTCATCTGCTATCCTATTCTCCGTCTTACTCTTAATTCTTTCAATTATAACTCTACCATACACTTTATCAGGTATACTCAACAGACTTATCCCCCTATAATTTTTGCACTCTCTTTTATCCCCTTTGCCTTTATACAAAGGAAATATGCATGCTCTCTGCCAATCCCTAGGTACCTTACCCTCTTCCATAAATTTATTAAATAATTGCACCAACCATTCCAAAACTATATCCCCACCTGCTTTTAACATTTCTATCTTTATCCCATCAATCCCGGCTGCCTTACCCCCTTTCATTTTACCTACTGGATCACGAACTTCCCCCACACTCACAACTGGCTCTTCCTCACTCCTACAAGATGTTATTCCTCCTTGCCCTATACACGTAATCACAGCTTCCCTATCTTCATCATTATATATATATATATATATATATATATATATATATATATATATATATATAAAATGCCTGGTTTCTCACAGCCCCCACCTTCACCACTACAAACCATCTCCCATTACCACCAACAGGAACTACCTTTTCTACAGTCACCACCATCATCCATGTGATGTACCTCCATCCCTACCTATTCACTTGAGATAAAATGTATTTGGAATATAGGGTAATGTAAAATAAGGGGTGCCTTGTTGTATTATCATGGGGCTCAGTTGGGCTGAAAGTGAAAAATATAGCAGCAGAAGAGTGGACTAAGTGTGAATACTGGTCCATTTTGTCCCTTGGCACCCCTCTATTTCCAGTAATATTTCTCTGTGTCTTATGACAAGAGGTTCTATTCTATTCAGTGTGGTATTTAAGTCTAAGAGAATACATGTAGCCTTCAGCTCAAGTGTAAACTTGTATTAGTTGAAGTGTCCAGTAAATCGTAAAAAAAAATATTCATTAAGTTTTTCTAATCCTCCTCCCCTTGATTTCCAATTCCCTGTTGGAATCCTATATTATACTAAGACTTCTGTTAGCTTTATTGCTAACACTTATGCACTGTCTTAGCTTTAAATTTCTCTTAATCAGAACTCCTAGATATTTTTCGCATTCACTGTGACCAAGGTCTGTGCTATTTATCTTGTAAGTGCCATAGTTATTTCTTTTTCATTGGATTAGAAATTTATACTTGTCTGCATTGAACCTCATCTACCCCTTCTCTGAGAACATCAACTTAACAAGGTCATCCTGTAGCCTTCTAGTGTCCACGTCAGAAATTATTTAGCTACTTATTTTAGTGTAATCCACAGACTTACGTTGATATTAATTTCCATTTCAATGTAGTTTATGTAGACTGTAAACAACGATCCGAACACTGACCCCTGTGGCACCAATTGTAACAGGTTCCCCATCCAATTTCTCCCCATTAACGCAAACTCTCAGTTGCCTATTATTCAGCCATGACTCGACTCAAAAGATAATTTCTTCTCCTGTACCATGTGCCATTATTTTCTAAATAAGTCTCTTATGTGGAACTTATCAAAGGCCTTACGAAAGTCCATATGCACAATATCTTATTCTTTATCTTGGTCTGCAACCTTGAATACCTTAGTGAAAAAGGTAAATAAATTTGTAAGGTAAGAACGCCCCTTAATAAAATTGTGCTGAGATTCACTAATCATATATCTTTCAAGGTGGCTTCGAATTGTGTCAGAAGTTATCGAGTCCATCAACTTTCACACAGTTGAGATTAGGCCGATTGCTCTATAATTCAAAGTTCTGGACCTATCTCTTGCTTTGTAAATGGGAATCACATTTGCCATTTTCCATTTACCTGGAACAGTACCTGTTGAAGGGACTAGCTAACAGTTTGCTAAGGCCCGGTGACTTGTTTAGCATCAATTTAAAGTTCTCCCTTCTAAATTGGCAAATGCTTTCACACCTGTAACAGATGCACCTCATCCATTACACACACACCATGTTTTCAGTGGATGTTATCCTAATTGTCATTGACTGGAATTTCGAACTTCTTTCAGTATTTTTTTTTCTAGCGGTTTACTCCAATTGCCCTAAACTTATGTTAATTCCTCAGTCCCCTTATAGGCAAAGTGCTACATACGATGGGAGTCCCTTCCATTGATCTATTTAAACCGATAACCTTGTAATTGGCCAACACATTTTTAAGCTTGTGTTTCCTAACATCATTACCTTCAGTACTGAGTCAGATAATGGATTTGTGCTCATTACCATACATAATGTTATCTAATATGTTACCTTCATCACCCATACCTGCTCCAGGAAAACACTCCCTCTGTCTTGCCTCCTTATCCCTGTTACAGAAAGCTCTGTTCATATATCGAATCTGAGAATCTCCAACAACATTTAAGTCCTTTTTTTCTTACATGCTGAGGTATTTGTCCCTTTTTGTCTTAAACATAACTTCACACTCGTCCTGAAGATCAGCAAAGCTATTTCTGTTCTCTAATTCTACTTGCAGCCCTAAAGACTTTGCTTTCAACTTGACCTATTTAACCTATTTATACCGAGTAGCTTTTTTGTAAAACTCCGATTTCACACCGCATTTGAGAAAAGATCACAAGCTTGCTCAAAGCCAACTTGTCTCAGCTATTATTCTTTAATAATAATAAATTTATCTTATACTTCTCAGCTACATTACTGCCTACACCAACCACCACCACTGCCAACCACTACCACCGCCTATCACCAACCATCACTACTGCCTACTACAAACTACCACCTCTGCCTACCACCTCTACGTACCACCAACCACCACTCCTTCCTACCACCAACCACCACCTTTGCCTACCACCAACCACTACCACCACTAGCTCCAGCGGCTACCGACCACCAACCACCGTCGCACCACGTCCCATGCGTCACCACAACTCACCACCAATTCACAACTATCAGGGTTCATTTAAACCACCTCTTGCAGCTGATACTTTCCCCCTCCCATCCCCCCCACGCTCGCTAAGGAGAGACAAGATAATGTGACCAGCTTATACAAGGACAATCACAAGTAATAAGAGAAATCGAGCAATTGTAGTTCAGGCATGACTTACTATGTCATTACACCGCCAATGTCACTCAGAGGGTGTGCCTTGATGCTGCTGAAGGGCTCTTGATGCGAGGAATTATAACGATAGCCTGGCCTCTAAACTGATCACAGGTGTGTCCTCTCCCGTTACTTGGATCAAACCATTGATTTGCCTCCCCTTCGCTAGGCAATGTATGACCCTAAGAGTTTGGTGCTTCCCCGTGGATACAGTAAAAATCTGGACTTAGTGTTCAACTTTATTACACACACACACACACACACACACACACACACACACACACACACACACACACACACACTCACACACTCACACAGGAATTGACAAGGTGGACAAAGACAGGATGTTCCAGAGATGGGACACAGCAACAAGGGGACACAGTTGGAAGTTGAAGACACAGATGAATCACAGGGATGTTAGGAAGCATTTCTTCAGCCACAGAGTAGTCAGGAAGTGGAATAGTTTGGGAAGCGATGTAGTGGAGGCAGGATCCATACATAGCTTTAAGCAGAGGTATGATAAAGCTCAAGGTTCAGGGAGAGTGACCTAGTAGCGACCAGTGAAGAGGCGGGGCCAGGAGCTTGGACTCGACCCCTGCAACCTCAACCTCAACTAGGTGAGTGTACACACACACAAATCAAGGGAAAAATCAAAGGAGAAACTGACCACATACAGGCAGGATCCAGAGTCACAGAGGGTGAGGCAATGGGAGGAGGAAAGGGCAAAATAAGTGTTTATCCATGGGCTTCAGGAGAGAGAGGAAAGGACACACACTGAAAGGCAGCAGGAAGAAAGAAAGGAGATTGAGAAAATCATCACGGAAATAGGTGAAGAGATGGACGAGATTGTAAATTTTCAGAGAATAGGGGGGTACTCGAAGGGGAGAAACCGACCAATCAAGCTGATTCTCAGGACGGAAACAGTGAGGAACAGGATCCTCCAAGAGAAACCACGATTGAAATACTAGGAAGAGTACAAGAGGGTGTTCCTAGACAGAGACAGAACACAATCAGAACGACAGCAGCTGAGGGAGAGGACAAAAAAGCGAAAGGAGCTAGGAAAAGAGACAAGGATGGAACCAGCAGAGGTCAGTCAGAGCAGAACAGAACCGCAAGGGCAAGCACACACACAACTATTCTCAGAACCATACAACCTATCACACCATCCCAACACACACTACAATCCATACCCACAGCCTCCACCCAACACCGAGCTATAGAATCCCACAGTATGCTACCAGGTCTCCCACCCTCACAGGCCCCCCAAACCACAGTGTTGGAAAGGAAACCGAAGGTATGGTACACAAACGCTGATGGAATAACAAATAAGTGGGAGGAGTGGCATGAAAGAGTCAAAGAGGCATCACCGGACATCATAGCTCTCACAGAAACCAAGCTTACAGGTATGATAACAGATGCCATCTTTCCAACGGGATACCAAATCCTGAGGAAAGACAGAGGGAACAGGGGGGGGTGGAGGAGTGGCATTGCTGATCAAAAATCGCTGGAATTTTGATGAGCTGGAGAGAGGAGACAGCGGAGAAGAAAGTGATTACATAGCGGGAACGCTTCACTCTGGAGTTCCCAAGCTGGTAATAGCAGTGATGTATAACCCACGACAGAACAGCAGGAGGCCAAGGCAAGAGTACGACGAGAGCAATAGAGCGATGGTTGACACAGTGGCTAGAGTGGCCAGAAGAGCTCATGCATGCAGGGCAAAGCTCCTGATCATGGGTGACTTTAACCACAAGGAGATCGATTGGGAGAACTTGGACCCGCATGGGGGCCAAGATACATGGAGGGCTAAGATGATGGAGGTTGTACTGGAAAACTACATGTACCAACACATAAGGGACACTACAAGAGAGAGAGGAGAGGATGAACCAGCAAGGCTGGACTTAGTATTCACCTTGAGTAGTGCAGATACCGAGGACATCACATATGAAAGACCCCTTGAGGCCAGTGACCATGTGGTTTTAAGATTCGAATACACAGTAGAGCTACAAGTGGAGGGAGAAGCAGGAAGGCCAGGACGAATGAAGCCAAACTACAAGAAAGGGGACTACACAGGAATGAGGAACTTCCTGAACGGGGTTCAGTGGGACAGAGAACTGGCAGGGAAGCCAGTTAATGAGATGATGTAATATGTAGCAACAAAATGCAAGGAGGCTGAGGAGAGGTTTGTACCCAAGGGTAACAGGAATAATGAAAAAGCCAGGATGAGCCCATGGTTTACCCAAAGGTGCAGGGAGGCAAAAACCAAGTGTGCTAGGGAATGGAAGAAATATAGAAGGCAAAGGACCCAGGACAATAAGGAGAGCAGTCGTAGAGCCAGAAACGAATATGCACAGATAAGAAGGGAGGCCCAAAGACAATATGAAAATGACATAGCAGCGAAAGCCAAATCTGACACGAAACTGTTGTACAGCCACAACAGTCAAGGACCAGGTAATCAGGCTAAGGAAGGAAGGAGGGGAGACAACAAGAAATGACCGTGTAGTATGTGAGGAACTCAACAAGAGATTCAAAGAAGTGTTCACAGAGGAGACAGAAGGGGCTCCAGAAAGACGGAGAGGTGGGGCACACCACGATGTGCTGGACACAGTGCACACAACCGAGGAAGAAGTGAAGAGGCTTCTGAGTGAGCTAGATACCTCAAAGGCAATGGGGCCAGATAACATCTCCCCATGGGTATTGAGAGAGGGAGCAGAGGCGCTATATGTACCCCTAACAACAATATTCAATACATCTATCGAAACAGGGAGATTGCCTGAGGCATGGAAGACAGCAAATGTAGTCCCAATCTTTAAAAAAGGAGACAGACATGAAGCATTAAACTACAGACCAGTGTCACTGACATGTATAGTATGCAAAATCATGGAGAAGATTATCAGGAGAAGAGTGGTGGAACACCTAGAAAGGAACGATCTCATCAACAGCAGCCAACATGGTTTCAGGGACATAAGAAAGGAGGAACACTGCAGCAGGCCTGTTGACCCATACTAGGCAGGTCCTTTACAATTCATCCCACTAACAAACATTTGACCAACCCAATTTTCAATGCTACCCAAGAAACAAGCTCTGATGTGCAAGTCCCACTCAAATCCAACCCCTCCCACTCATGTACTTATCCAACCTAATCCTGTGTCACAAACCTACTGGAGTTCTATGACATGGTGACAGCAGTAAGACAAGAGAGAGAGGGGTGGGTGGATTGCATATTCTTGGACTGCAAGAAGGCGTTTGACACAGTTCCACACAAGAGATTGGTGCAAAAACTGGAGGACCAAGCAGGGATAACAGGGAAGGCACTACAGTGGATCAGGGAATATTTGTCAGGAAGACAGCAGCGAGTCATGGTACGTGGCGAGGTGTCAGAGTGGGCACCTGTGACCAGCGGGGTCCCACAGGGGTCAGTCCTAGGACCAGTGCTGTTTCTGGTATTTGTGAACGACATGACGGAAGGAATAGACTCTGAGGTGTCCCTGTTTGCAGATGACGTGAAGTTGATGAGAAGAATTCACTCGATCGAAGACCAGGCAGAACTACAAAGGGATCTGGACAGGCTGCAGACCTGGTCCAGCAATTGGCTCCTGGAGTTCAATCCCACCAAGTGCAAAGTCATGAAGATTGGGGAAGGGCAAAGAAGACCGCAGACGGAGTACAGTCTAGGGGGCCAGAGACTACAAACCTCACTCAAGGAAAAAGATCTTGGGGTGAGTATAACACCAGGCCATCTCCTGAAGTGCACATCAACCTAATAACTGCTGCAGCATATGGGCGCCTAGCAAACCTCAGAACAGCATTCCGACATCTTAATAAGGAATCATTCAGGACCCTGTACACCGTGTACGTTAGGCCCATATTGGAGTATGCGGCACCAGTTTGGAACCCACACCTAGCCAAGCACGTAAAGAAGCTAGAGAAAGTGCAAAGGTTTGCAACAAGACTAGTCCCAGAGCTAAGAGGTATGTCCTACGAGGAGAGGTTAAGGGAAATCAACCTGACGACACTGGAGGACAGGAGAGATAAGGGGGACATGATAACGACATACAAAATACTGAGAGGAATTGACAAGGTGGACAAAGACAGGATGTTCCAGAGATTGGACACAGTAACAAGGGGACACAGTTGGAAGTTGAAGACGCAGATGAATCACAGGAATGTTAGGAAGTATTTCTTCAGCCACAGAGTAGTCAGTAAGTGGAATAGTTTGGGAAGCGATGTAGTGGAGGCAGGATCCATACATAGCTTTAAGCAGAGGTATGATAAAGCTCACGGCTCAGGGAGAGTGACCTAGTAGCGATCAGTGAAGAGGCGGGGCCAGGAGCTCGGACTCGACCCCCGCAACCTCAACTAGGTGAGTACACACACACACACACACTCAGGGAGAGTGACCTTGTAGCGATCAGTGAAGAGGCGGGGCCAGGAGCTCGGACTCGACCCCCGCAACCTCAACTAGGTGAGTACAACTAGGTGAGTACACAAACACACACTGAAGACTCAGACGAGTCACAGGGACGTTAGGAAGTACTTCTTCAGTCATAGAGTCGTCAGGAAGTGGAATAGCCTAGCAAGTGAAGTAGTGGAGGCAGGAACCATACATAGTTTTAAAAAGAGGTATGACATAGCTCAGGAAGCAGAGAGGGAGAGGACCTAGTAGCGATCAGTGAAGAGGCGGGGTCAGGAGCTGAGTATCGACCCCTGCAACCACAATTAGGTGAGTACACACACACACACACACACACACACACACACACACAAGGTGGACAGAGACAGGATGTTCCAGAGAGGGGACACAGAAACAAGGGATTACAATTGGAAGCTGAAGACTCAGACGAGTCACAGGGATGTTAGGAAGTACTTTTTCAGTCACAGAGTCGTCAGGAAGTGAAATAGCCTAGCACGTGATGTAGTGGAGGCAGGAACCATACATAGCTTTAAGACGAGGTATGACAGAGCTCAGAAAGCAGAGGGAGAGAACCTTGTAGCGATCAGTGAAGAGGCGGGGCCAGGAGCTGAGTCTCGACCCCTGCAACCACAATTAGGTGAGTACACTCACAACACACGTCATGGTACGTGATGAGGTGTCACAGTGGCCACCTGTGACGAACGGGGTACCACAGGGGTCAGTCCTAGCACCGGTTCTGTTTCTGGTATGTGAACGACATGACGGAAGGAATAGACTCAGAAGTGTCCCTCTGTGCAGATGACGTGAAGTTAATGAGAATTTAGCCGGAAGAGGACAAGGCAGGACTACAGAGGGATCTGGACAGGCTGCAGGCCTGGTCCAGCAACTGGCTCCTAGAGCTCAACCTCACCAAGTGCAAAGTCATGAAGGTCGGTGAACGGCATAGAAGACCGCAGACAGAACAGTCTAGGGCGGCCAAAGACTACAAACCTCACTCAAGGAAAAGGAACTTGGAGTGTGTATAATACCGAGCACGTCTCCTGAGGCGCACATCGACCAAATAACTGCTGCAGCATATGGGCGACTACCGAACCGAAGATTATCATTCCGGCATCTCAGTAAAGAATCGTTCCGGACCCTATACACCGTGTACGTCCGGCCATATTGGAGCACGCAACTCCAGTTTGGAACTCACACCTGGTGAAGCACATGAAACTAGAGAAAGTGCAAAGGTATGCAACGAAACTAGTCCCGGAGCTAAGGGGCATGTCCTACGAGGAGAAGTTAAGGGAACTCGACCTGACGGCACTTTAGGACAGAAGGGACGGGGGGGGGACATGATAACCACATATAAACTACTGAGAGGAATCCACAAAATGGACAGAGACAGGATGCTCCAGAGATGGGACACAGCAACAAGGGGTCACAATTTGAAGCTGAAAACTCAGATGAGTCACAGGGATGTGAGGAAGTATTTCGTCAGTTATAGAGTTGTGAGTAAGTGGAATAGTCTGGAAAGTGAAGTAATTGAGGCAATTACCATACATAGCTTTAAAAAGAGGTATGATATAGCTCGTGGAGCAGGGACGGAGTGACCTAGTAGCGACCAGTGAAGAGGCGGGGCGAGGAGCAGTGACTCGGCCGCTCGTCCACAATTAGGTGTGTACTCACCTAGTTGTACTCACCTAGTTGAGGTTGCGGGGGTCGAGTTCGAGCTCCTGGCCCCGCCTCTTCACTGATCGCTACTAGGTCACTCTCCCTGAGCCGTGAGCTTTATCATACCTCTGCTTAAAGCTATGTATGGATCCTGCCTCCACTACATCGCTTCCCAAACTATTCCACTTACTGACTACTCTGTGGCTGAAGAAATACTTCCTAACATCCCTGTGATTCATCTGTGTCTTCAGCTTCCAACTGTGTCCCCTTGTTACTGTGTCCAATCTCTGGAACATCCTGTCTTTGTCCACCTTGTCAATTCCTCTCAGTATTTTGTATGTCGTTATCATGTCCCCCCTATCTCTCCTTTCCTCCAGTGTCGTCAGGTTGATTTCCCTTAACCTCTCCTCGTAGGACATACCTCTTAGCTCAGGGACTAGTCTTGTTGCAAACCTTTGCACTTTCTCTAGTTTCTTCACGTGCTTGGCTAGGTGTGGGTTCCAAACGGGTGCCGCATACTCCAATATGGGCCTAACGTACACGGTGTACAGGGTCCTGAATGATTCCTTATTAAGATGTCGGAATGCTGTTCTGAGGTTTGCTAGGCGCCCATATGCTGCAGGAGTTATTTGGTTGATGTGCGCTTCAGGAGATGTGCCTGGTGTTATACTCACCCAAAGATCTTTTTCCTCGAGTGAGGTTTGTAGTCTCTGGCCCCCTAAACTGTACTCCGTCTGCGGTCTTCTTTGCCCTTCCCCAATCTTCATGACTTTGCACTTGGTGGGATTGAACTCCAGGAGCCAATTGCTGGACCAGGTCTGCAGCCTGTCCAGATCCCTTTGTAGTTCTGCCTGGTCTTCGATCGAGTGAATTCTTCTCATCAACTTCACGTCATCTGCAAACAGGGACACCTCAGAGTCTGTTCCTTCCGTCATGTCGTTCACAAATACCAGAAACAGCACTGGTCCTAGGACTGACCCCTGCGGGACCCCGCTGGTCACAGGTGCCCACTCTGACACCTCGCCACGTACCATGACTCGCTGCTGTCTTCCTGACAAGCATTCCCTGATCCATTGTAGTGCCTTCCCTGTTATCCCTGCTTGGTCCTCCAGTTTTTGCACCAATCTCTTGTGTGGAACTGTGTCAAACGCCTTCTTGCAGTCCAAGAAAATGCAATCCACCCACCCCTCTCTCTCTTGTCTTACTGCTGTCACCATGTCATAGAACTCCAGTAGGTCCCTGAAACCATGTTGGCTGCTGTTGATGAGATCGTTCCTTTCTAGGTGTTCCACCACTCTTCTCCTGATAATCTTCTACATGATTTTGCATACTATACATGTCAGCGACACTGGTCTGTAGTTTAATGCTTCATGTCTGTCTCCTTTTTTAAAGACTGGGACCACATTTGCTGTCTTCCATGCCTCAGGCAATCTCCCTGTTTCGATAGATGTATTGAATATTGTTGTTAGGGGTAGACATAGCGCCTCTGCTCCCTCTCTCTCTCACACACACACACACACACACACACACACACACACACACACACACACACACACACACACACACACACACACACACACACACACACACACAAGACTCTGTATACCATCTACGTCAGGCCCATACTGGAGTATGCAGCACCAGTTTGGAATCCACACCTAGTCAAGCACGTCAAGAAATTAGAGAAAGTGCAAAGGTTTGCAACAAGACTAGTCCCAGAGCTACGGGGATTGTCCTATGAAGAAAGGTTGAGGGAAATCGGCCTGACGACACTGGAGGACAGGAGGGTCAGGGGAGACATGATAACGACATATAAAATACTGCGCGGAATAGACGAGGTGGACAAAGACGGGATGTTCCAGAGATGGGACACAGACACAAGAGGTCACAATTGGAAGTTGAAGACTCAGATGAATCAAAGGGATGTTAGGAAGTATTTCTTCAGTCATAGAGTAGTCAGGCCATGGAATAGCCTAGAAAGTGATGTAGTGGAGGCAGGAACCATACATAGTTTTAAGGCGAGGTATGATAGAGCTCATGGGGCAGGGAGAGAGAGGACCTAGTAGCAATCAGCGAAGAGGCGGGGCCAGGAGCTGTGAATCGACCCCTGCAACCACAAATAGGTGAGTACAAATAGATGAGTACACACACATGCGCGCTCGGGGTGGTGGGGTCAAACTTAGTACTGGGTACTAGAATATTAGGATATTCAAATTGGGGGAATAATTTGATTCAGTCTCACTTTCTTAAGGAAGGCTGGGGAAGATATGAATAACTCTGTACAGAGTTAATAGGAATTCCTCAATTGATGAAATATTCCACCCCGTCTCTGGATCTCTCTCCACTTCATGCCAAGAGTTCTCCCTCTTCAGGAAACCTTCCTGCCTTCACCAAGATTTCCTCGGCTCTGATCAGACCTCTCCCTTACAGCCTTCAAACTTCTTTCTCCACTTTCCTTCCCTCCTCCTCGTCCCGCCTTCCTTCCCTCCTCCTTGCTTCACTTTCCTTCCCTCCTCTCTCCACCTTCTTTCTCCTCCTCCTCCTCCTTGCAGAGTCTAAAAGGGTTCATGACCTTCGTATAGCAAGTCAAAACACAATGAGACGTTAGAATAGGAGAGAGTAATGAGTGGGGGCTCCGCATGGATCAATGCTAGAATCACTACTGTGGCTAATATCAACGAATGATCAAACAGAGAGGATAGAGTCCTGTATTTTCTCTGTGATTGATGTAAAACTCATGGGAAGAAAAAGAATAGGTGAGGATAGTAGTAAACTTCAGGACTTCAACAGACTACATATATGGTCAAACAAGTGGCTTCTTGAGTGCCGTCTGAGCAAATGCAAGTATCCTGTGAACTGAAGAAGGTGAAGGAAAGCAGTGTACGGAGCACAGCATGGACTGAGAGAAGCTGCAAATAAATAAAACTGAAAAAGGACCTGCGGGTAAATATAACACAAAGCACACCACCAAAAATACACACAACCCGTATAACGTCAGCGTTATATTCAAAATTAACAAACCTCAGAAACTTGAATAATTCTTCAAACCCTAATATACGACATAGGTTAGGCCAGTCATTAAGTAGGTGGCCTCAGCATAGAGACCACACCTGATAAAACATGTGAAAAAGTTCGTAAAGGTCCAAAAGTCTGTAACTAGACTAGTATCAGAACTGAGAAAGACGTGTTATGAGGAGTGGTTGAAAAAACTAAACCTAACGACTCTGGCGAAGAGAAGAACAAAGGAAATCATGAATACGACATATAAAATTCTAAAAAAAATAGTTGAACTACAGACAGACCGTTTGAATTAGGGGCACCAGCTGTAAATACAATGGACCATAGGAATGTAAGGAAGTATTTATTTAGTCTCATAGTCTCCGAGTGGTTGAAAAGTGGCATGATTTGCATGAGGCAGTGAAGGAGGCAAACTCAGTACACAGCTTCAAGTATATATATATATATATATATATATATATATATATATATATATATATATATATATATATATATATATACATACATACATACATACATACATACATATATATACGTACATACATATATATACGTACATGCATATATGTCGTGCCGAATAGGTAAAATTGGTCAATTAACAAAAACACGTTTAATATTAAGTGCTAAAATTTTCACTCTTACATTTAGATTTTTTCATTTATGTTAATATAAAAATTAATTATTATATAGCAGAAGAACCCTAGAAAACTTACCTAACCTTATTATGACAAGCGCAATTTAATTTAGGCTAATCCAACTTTATATATTTTAGATAAGTTTACAATAATTTAATAACAAACAAACACAACGAAATATATTCTTTTCGTTAGGTTCAGAATGATTTTTGCGGAATTATTGCATACAAAAATTTTCGCTTCCCTTTTTCGTCAAGAAGAGCGTTGCTGTTTAAGCCAAAATCGCAAGGAGGCGAGTCCTGACTCCCACAAACAAATATAATGGTAAATTTACCAGAGAATTTGTTTTAGCTGGTGAAAATCTTTGAGGAAATTAATATAGAACGAATTGAGTAGATGGAGAGACAGAGAAAGACTTGTAAGGTTGATAAGGAAAAGACATCGAGACTTGCAAGGTTACTAATAGACAGTGAGAATTACAAGGTTGCTAATAGACAGTGAGACTTACAAGGTTACTAAAACACAGTAAAACTTGCAAGGTTACTAATAGACAGTAAAACTTACAAGGTTACTAATAGACAGTAAAACTTGCAAGGTTACTAATAGACAGTAAAACTTACAAGGTTACTAATAGACAGTAAAACTTACAAGGTTACTAATAGACAGTAAAACTTACAAGGTTACAAATAGACAGTAAAACTTACAAGGTTACTAATAGATAGTAAAACTTACAAGGTTACTAATCGATAGTAAAACTTACAAGATTACTAATGGTGAGAAAGAAAGAGACTGACTTTCATGGTTGCTAATGGAGAGACAGTGAGAGACTTTAATGGTTGCTTCACACACACAACCAGGTTGATTGACCTACAAAAGCACAGAGAACAAGCTAGCAGCAAGTGTCATTATTTGAGTTTTATGCAATGATACTTAACCACGTAACCGCGACTCGTGGACTACCTCCCGTGGAACCACGCCTTTTGAACCACGACTCGTGGAATCACGCCTTGTGAACCACGGATTGTGGAACTTCGCCTTGGGAACCACGCCTTGTGAGCCACAACTCGTCGAGTCGCGCCTTGTTAACTACGACTCTTGGAACCACGCCTCGTGGAATCACTACTTGTGAATCATGACTCGTGGAGCCACGTCTTGTGGAAACACTCCTTGTGAGCCATACCATGACTTGTGGAATCACACCTTGGGAACCACGACTGGTAAACCACGTTTCGCGAACCTCGTCTCGTTGAAGCACGTCTCGTGAATCGCGTCTCATGAACCACGTTTTGCGAACCACTTTTTGTGACCCGCGTTTCGTGAACCACGTTTCGTGAACCGCGTTTCGTGAACCGCGTTTTATGGACCAAGGAATGATGGAGGTACCCTCCAGACAGTCTAGTTTAGGTATGACAGTCCCAACAGGCTAGGAGGGAGTTAACGTGGCAAGCTGAAGGTTGAGAGCCAGGAGCTGAGACTCAACCCCTGCAACCATAAACAGGTAAGTATAAGTGCCCAAACATGCCCACAAATACCCGGGCACGCCCGTAGTCCCCGGACGGCCCAAAACTCCCACAAACACCCAAACAATCCTTCAAATATCCTAACTCCCACCAACTATTAGTAAAGATACTTATAAACATCTGAACACACAAACATCCAAACATTTCAGCAAACGCCCGATGACGCCCACAGACACCCAAACACGCCCACTTGCGGCACCCGTCGTGGGTAATGCCCATGCTCCGCCCACAACTGCAAGTAAGATAAATGCGAGAGTTTATTCAGTGTCCAGCCATACCACTCCTCTGCCCACCCCCTCCATCACTCATACACTCGTGTGTGTGTGTGTGTGTGTGTGTACTCACTTAATTGTGGTTGCAGGGGTCGATTCATAGTTCCCCTGTACTCTCCTAATTGTGGTTGCAGGGGTCGATTCATAGCTCCTGGCCCCGCCTCTTCACTGGTCGCTAGCTACCAGGCCACTCTCTCCCTGCTCCACGAGCTTTATCATACCTCTTCTAAAAGCTATGTATGGATCCTGCCTCCACTACATCACTTTCCAAACTATTCCACTTCCTGACAACTCTATGACTGAAGAAGTACTTCCTAATATCCCTGTGACTCATCTGAGTCTTTAACTTTCAATTGTGACTTCTTGTTTCTGTGTCTTATCTCTGGAACATCCTGTCTCTGTCCGCCTTGTGGATTCCTCTCAGTATTTTATATGTCGTTATCGTATCATATCATTATCGTATCTATTAGTTACCAGTTGTCAAAGGCACTTGTCGATATACACTTGGCCTTTGTGTTAGTTACCATTTTGTCCTAGGCACATGTCGATTAGACACTAGGCCTGGTGTGGTGTGTGTGTGTGTTTGTGTGTGCGTGTGTGCGTGTATGTGTGTATGTGTGTATGTGTGTATGTATGTGTATGTGTGTCTGTCTCTCTGCTTGTCTGGCTCTCCAGTCAGTTTTCTAATTTCTCAAATCGGATTTTGTGTTTAAAGGATTTGAATTTCGGCTCCTGACTCCGCCTTTTAGGCTACTTTGACCATCATTACTGTTTTTTGACCACTTACATCTTTTCATATAGACTTTTCAATCTGGATATGGAAATTGTCATGGTGTTTTATAATATCTATTCTGTAAATGACAGGATGAATAAAGAGAATCTTCGAAACGAGAAATGCCTAGCTAATGTCAGCTCTTTTAACAGAGGCGAAATTGCGATTTTGAGGAATGTACGAGCACAGTGAAATTCCACTGCCTCTATTATTTCGGTCAGAGACCTAAATTTTTGAGAACGCTTAAAGTTCCTTCAGCTGTATTCCCCGAATTGCAGGCGAAAAGAATACATAATTTAGATTTGAGTATTTCTAAAGGGATATATATAAACACCCATCAAATATAGGTGTAATTACCAACAGACCGCTATCAGTTTGCAAGAGGGAATTTGTAGAATTCCTCGAGTCAGTTCCTAATCAGCCGAACTGTGGTACCTATGTTAGTTTTAATATGTTGGCAATATGTTTGGTAAAAGTGCACATGTGCAACTAATGAGACATTCTCTTGTGGCTATTTCGCTCTCCAGGAGATTTTGCTTGACTAAGCTTGACTAATCTACGTTAGAAGATGTACATATAGAATCGGCAGCTTCATTGATCAGGCTATAAACCATGACTTCGGAGACAATGATCCAAGGAATTAACAGGTACACGACGTCTTCATTCAGCAGTGTTTTCGTCTTCCATCTCTAGTTCATTGTCCCATTTTCCTCCGAATTCAAATAGTTTATCCTTATCTGCACTATCACTTTTTTCATTTATTTTTGTACAACGTAATGTGCAAGAAACTCTCCGCCAAGGTCAAGTTCATTTCCTTAAGCCTCTCTTCACAGTAAATTTATCTCAGATCTGTTACTAGTTTGGTTGCATACTTTTGACCCGAGACTATGTACTAGTACTCTATAACTGGCCAAACTTGAGTCGTATAGAAAATTCTGACATACGTGTCTGTGTGTGTGTACTCAACATATGTATGTATGTATTCATCTACTTGTGGTTGCATGGTTAGAGTTCCTGGTCCTACCTCTAAACTGAGAGTTACCGGGTTTAGCCTCATTTCTGTTCTTAAGTTATATATGAACCCTGCCTCTACCACTTGTTTTTCGAGGTCATTCCACTTCCTGACTACCCTGAGGCTGAAGAAATGCTTCCTGACATGCTTGTGAATCGTTTATATCTCTATCGTCCCACTTTACCCTCACATACCGAGTTCTCGCCTGTCGAGGAGTTCATCCCTGTCCACTCTAAGAAGCCCTTTTAGTATTTTGTACGTTATTATACATTTCCTGTCGTGCTATCATCTGATGTCATCAGGTTCATATCCTTTAATCTCTCGTAATTCATTTCCCTTAACTCCCGAACTAGTCTTGAACGTGCGTGTGCGTACGTATGTACAAGAATACGTGTTATAAGAGATACGTCCGTCACAAATTATGTAGTAAGTGTATTGTCCCGTGAGGTAGTGCGATGTTTTTGTAAAGTTGGTTTCATGTCAGTGTCATTTGTATTAATGCTTGTTGATTTAACAGACAGTGCCCGCTTAATTTGAAGAGCCCTCTAAGTTTTCCGAACATAAGGCATATTATTACTTGGTGTATTTATCATGATACATGAAGCAAGGTGGGGATAAAACATAAGAGTCAGTAGTCAGTAAAACACATGCAGGTTATGAATGCATTATCGGAGCACAACGATGACGGACGGAGGACAGGAGGAAGTCAGGTGTATATTGTAGACATGAGTGTTTAACTTGAACGCTGTGCATACTGCAACTAGAAATAAAATAGGAATTAGAGTATTGATTGAGACTGTGTAAGATATTGGTGAGTGAAGTGGGTGGGGTTTGGAGGAGTTGACAGGAGTGAAATAGGAAGGTGTAGATGAGGGTGTGAATTAAAGTGGTCGTGGTAGTAGTAGCAGCTGTAATGGTAGTAGTAGTAGTTAGCAGTAGTATTAGTAGTTAGTAGTGGTAGTAAATTATAAGTCCAATTCTTGTTTTATTTAGGGAAGACTGGATTGGGATTGAATCTATGATTGACTGACTCACTGACTGGTTGGCTGGCTGGCTGACTTTTATGATTGACAGACTCGAGTAATCTAAATGATTTTTGACTGAAAGTTTGACTGAGATGAAAGAGACTACTTGAAACCCTAGCAATATCAGCATTTATGAAGTATTATCGAGACAGTTTTTACTAGCATAATTCTGTAGGCTCACTGCAGTGCTCACAATCATATTTGCTTGTGTATCATAGACAAAACAGAGAAAGATAACGCCAAGGAACCAGGGTCATGAAGCAGCAGTATTTACAACAGGAAGAGGAAATGGTTACTGAACAAAGAAGGCAGAGACGATAAAAAATTATTTCAAGATAGAAAGGTAGGAAGATGGACAATGATAAGAAAACTAGGTTTAAAAAGATTAAAAAAAAAAGTGACAGTTCGAGTTGAGAGGGTGAGAAGGTAATAATCGGAATAAAAAAATATAACTGAGAATGACATTGAGAATAGATTTCTTGAAAATGTGTGTGGTTGGAGAGTTGATAACTAGGAGGTGGGAATTAAAGCCAACCTGCTTCACAGTGCATGAATTCCAACGAGTATGAGTCTGACTAGCTGTACGGGCTGTGCTGTGGCCCTCACGGTGTGTGTGGACGGTGCCAGGCACTGGTCTCATAGATTATATAATTATCAGAAAAAGGCATAATTAGGTTTAAATAATCATGATATTACCCATGTTAGGTTTTTATAGTTCCTTGTAAGCAAGGTTTCTCTTGCATATGTATGATGAAAGTTTCTGCCTGTTTGAATTTATAATATTCTTACAGATATTGGAAAGATAAATCGAATATTTTCATTATTATTTTGTGGGTAATATACATAATCCTGCCAATAGTGTGTTATATATATATTTATATGGTTTTACATTGTATTCATATTCTGAATTATCTATGCAACAAAAAATACGTGTATAATTTTACAAGAAATTATACAATGTGAGAATGTAAATCTATTACGAAATCGAATCTGTGTATTAATTCAGTAGGGTGGGCAGCGGTGTCCAGGGAGCCAGGCACTCCAGTATTGTAACCAGCCAATAATTTAGTCTAACAGGCGGAACTGGTTCAACGTTCATGCCTGTCTGCCATTACGCCTCCACTGGTATAAAAGTTGCAGAACTTGCAACATTAAGTCGCCTGTAGCGGGGCAGGAGGAGGTATTTGTCCCCGACCACACATCGATAAACAGCGGCTAACTTCAACCTGTCACACCTCGAGTACTAACACGCAAAATTTGTTTTTCTTGAGTACCCCCTTGGGACGTCTGCCTGGCGGAACAAGTTCAATTTCTCTGCAGATTATATATATATGCAATGCTTTGGTTATATTCGCATATGATTTGCTGTCTCCGCCAGAGGTGTGGAAGACGGTGCAAGGCTGTGTAACTTAAGTTTGTTCGTTTGTTCGTTTTCGCGACCATGCGCTTCTCCGTTCTTTGTGTCTTTTGCTTCCGTTTCTTAGTAGTTCTTCTGTTACTACCCTGTACCACAGTGACTCTTAAACAGTTAGAAACTCAAATATACGAATGCGCAACTCTTCCCTCTTCCTGAACTACGTACACTCCATCCAGTACAAGAATATAACATAAACACTCCATCTCAGCCGACCTTTCCGTTTCGTCTTCCCCATCTAGTAAGAAAGGAGTGCTGCTGAACTCACAGGTGAGACCTCTCGACTTAGTCGCAAAATCCTGGATTCCTTTTACCTAGGACAGAGAAATGTATGGTCAAGTTTTCTTACACCCTTGCCTTACTTGTCTACTAGTAGTAAAATTAGTCACCTGTGTGTTATCAGTTATTGTGGGTCTCATTCAAGAAAAATGGGTTAGAAAGCTCTAGTCCAGATGGAATGAAATATATAAGACAAAACTGTATACGAAATACCACTACCTGCTGGAAGTATTTGTTTGTTGGGTGAGAAGGTATGTAACTAATGATATTAAAAATTAGTAAGAAATGGTAAGCCAGATCGCAACAAACCATAACATATTGAGAGAAAATAATCTCAATGATAAACGAATGCAGTTGGAATACAAAACAAAGGGGGACATTAAAAGAACATATTGTAGAGGTAACTCCCAGATATCATAGCTCTCAGCCAGACGAAACTGAGTTGGATATCATAGCTCTCAGCCAGAGGTAACTGAGATGGACATCAGATTGACGAAAGAATGTTTAAACAGGGAATGGAAACATATGAAATGTTCAGCAGAAACCATTGGAGTTTCGAAGATAAGAGAGGGATAAGAGGAGGTGAGTCAGTCACTGCATATTTAAGCACTAACAAGACTTGGGGGTACCTAATGTAGCAGAAGACCAAAACGGCAATAGAATAATGATTAACACTTTAGTAGAGGCAGTATGAAGAGCTCTCATTACCAAAGCAAACTTAAGAGTCACTGAAGATCTGAAATATAAGGAAATATGCTTGGAAGATTTGGAGGTGCATGGAGGACCGGACATGTTGGAAGGTCAAAATAATGAAGGTAACGATGAAAATTTTTGTGCCATCATGTCAGGGACGCAGAAGAGGAGAGGATAAGCAGGAAATATTGTTCCTTGTCTTTTCACTAGGAGCATGTAATATAGTCAAATTAGGTGTGGACGATGAACATTAAAATGGTATGTGTCTTACCTAACAGGTGTGGACGATACTGTGTACTTGAGAACACGCGCTACCTACTTTTGAATATCTCGTGAAAGTAAACGCGGAGAGAAACATAGTGAGGGAAAGGGAGAAATTGTATTTCAAAAGAGGAACAGGGAGGGATAACAGAATCATTATAGTTTATTAATATAGGAATGCGTTAAGTGGAAGAAGAGAAATAATGATTCTCGGATAAAACGTATCAGAATGAGCAAGTGTGACTAGTAGAGTTTCATAAGGACGGGCAATGGTACTGAGTAGTATAGGTGAATAGAATGTTGGAAGAAATAATCCTGTGTATTCCTGTTAGCAGATGACGTAAAATTGTGGCTAATAAAAACCAGAGATGACAGGAAAATGGTACAATTTGACTTGGACAAATTGCAGGACTGGTCTTAAAAATTGGCTACTAAAATTTAAAGGGAAAAGACCGGAAACTGATTACAGACTGAGAGCAGAGACTTAAAACCTCAGTAAAGGACCTAGAGCAGGACGTAGTACTTAGTTCATCACCAGAAGAACACCATCATCTTACTAACTTCTGCAACAAATTTGGCGTATCTTGTATGAAAAAAAGTCTATCATGGCTCTTTATATGCCCATTTTCGAGAGAAACTGTAGGGGCTCGAAACGAGATTAGTCGCGGACCTCAAGGAAAATCATTAGAAGACAGAAGTTCCTGGAATGAAATGACAATTGTGCATAAAATGAGAGGATTTTTGCTGGGGTATAGTGTTGGAGAGGCTAGTGACAGGTCCATGAGACCTGGTGTATGTACAGTAACTGAGCATAAATGAACCTTGGGAATGCCAGGAAGTAATTCTTCCGCCTTTGGGTGGTCAGAAAGTGGGAAATCCTGGGCGAAAAGTAGGGGAGGCAGACTGCAACCAGAGCTTAAAGAATAGGTATGATAGGGCTGCAAAAGAGTGAACTCAGTTCTGGATCGTAGGACCCAAGAGCTTGAGACGATAAATACGTAAGTTCAAGCAAGTGAAAGAGACCGAGAATGTGCATGTGTAAGACAGAGAAATTGTGCAAATGCTTGAAGACATCTCCCGAGCGCGTGCGCGCGCGCGAGCGCGCGCACACACACACACACACACACACACACACACACACACACACACACACACACACACACACACACACACACACACACACACAAACACACACACACACACA
>NC_091295.1:32790989-32842351 GCF_038502225.1 Cherax quadricarinatus | reverse complement strand
GGATCCAAACTGGTGCTGCATGAGCCGTATAGTGCTGAGGGGGTTGAGGACTCCAGGATAAGATGGTCGCCTTGTGGGGATTTTGAATTGCTAAGGAAGGGTTGAAGTACACACGATAAAGCTGTATGGAGCTTCACATTAGTGAATCCAGGGGAAACGAAGCACTGGAAAGGGATGGACGAGAAGGTGGAAAGAAGAGAATGACTCGGAGAGAACGACGTGGGAAAAAGGACGGAAATTTCCTTGAAAGAAGAAAATGACGTGGAAAGAAGGAAATAGCTTATAAAAAGAGAGACAAAGTGGAAAGACTGGGTCGTCGAAGGGAAAAGAAGGAACCAACAGAACAAAGGAACAAAAAAAGTAACCATAAATATAGTAGAATCAGCCAAAACACGAATGACAAAGTAAACAGAGAGAACAAGAAAACAAACAAGGAGAGCGACTTAGTAAACAAGGAGAGAGTGACAAAGGACCCAGATGGAGGCCGCGACTAAGGGCATCTCACATTGACCAACTCTCCAGAACCGCTATAATGACTCCATGACTGAGCCTGTCAAGTACAGTGAGCACACGATACCCCAGTGCCCTCTCATTGTACATTGTTTCTCCACCATTACTGTCTATCCACCAGTACTACTTCTCCAGTAAATACCATTTCTCCACCAATACTGTTTCTCCAATACTGTCTATCCACCAGTGTACCGTTTCTCTTACAATGTACTGCTTCTCCATCAATATAATGCTTTCCCACCAATGCTGTCTCTCTACCAATATTATCACCGACAATACAAATCTCAGCAAATATACTGTTTTTCAAGTAATACTGTTTCACCACCAATAATGTTTATCCACCACTACTATTTCTCTATCAGTACTGTTACCCAACGAACTACATCAACTATTACCACATTATCATTTTTATAGACTTCTACGTAATTTTCTAAAACAAGCGTATCGAGAATACGTATATGGGTTTACATGAACGTAGAAATATCGTAGTTTATCCCGTAAAGCCACAGCGCTAGAGGTCTGCAAATGCGGCCGATTCGGATGAGAGAGAGAGAGCACGCCCATAGAATAGCACTGTACTGCCTCAACGTTGGCAGTGATATTTGGGTGATGAGGGGACGCCCTTCTCATGACACACTCTTGCCCCCACACATGGCTGGGTTGAGGTGATCTTGAAGTATCTATGCCCTTCCTCCCAGACCATGGGATAGTTTTGTCCTTCCTAGACAATGGGATAGTTCTGCCGTTCTTGCCAGACCCTGGGGTAGTTCTGCCGTTCTTGCCAGACCCTGGGGTAGTTCTGCCGTTCTTGCCAGACCCTGGGATAGTTCTGCCGTTCTTGCCAGACCCTGGGATAGTTCTGCCGCTCTTGCCAGACCCTGGGATAGTTCTGCCGCTCTTGCCAGACCCTGGGATAGTTCTGCCGTTCTTGCCAGACCCTGGGATAGTTCTGCCGTCTTGCTAGACCCTGGGATAGTTCTGCCGTTCTTGCCAGACCCTGGGATAGTTCTGCCCTTCTTCCTAGACCCTGGAATAGTTTTGCCCTTCTTCCTAGACCCTGGGATAGTTTTGCCCTTCTTCCTAGACCCTGGAATAGTTTTGCTCTTCTTCCTAGACCCTGGGATAGTTTTGCCCTTCTTCCTAGACCCTGGGATAGTTTTGCCCTTCTTCCTAGACCCTGGAATAGTTTTGCCCTTCTTCCTAGACCCTGGGATAGTTTTGTCCTTCTTCCTAGATCCTGGGATAGTTTTGCCCTTCTTCCTAGACCCTGGGATAGTTCCGCCCATCTCTCCAGACCTTGAGATGCCTCTTGCTTTCTTGTAAGAGCTCTAGTGATTACTCTCCTTATAACCACTTCAAAAGAATTCAGTAGTAGCCCCTCACTTATAAGGATACCCAATAATTACAGTTCTTCCTCTGGACCTTCGCTAATAAGCTCTGTAATTAAACCACTTATAACCACTTAGAATAATACGGTAGTTACCCACCTTTGTAATTATACTCATTAGTGTCAGCCATTTCCACTGCTAATGATCGAATATCTTAACTTACTTTCCAAACCTTGTTTTGATTCGTTCGTTTGTTGTGCTTGCACATGGCTAACATTCCTCCGCAGACTCCCTTAACAAACTTCTGCCACATCATTTCTTACCCTATAAATGACTATAAACTAATGGAATAGAATATCCAAAAATATTCACGGTCGTATTAATTTCAATTTGAAATTTAAACCGGTATGCGAGGCATACAAAAACATTCAAATTATATAGTATTGAGATGTATATATATATATATATATATATATATATATATATATATATATATATAATTATTAAATATTTATGCAATACATTATGAAAGCTATTGTATAAATCGAGAAGCATTAGCCCAAGCTATAACAAATGAAAATGGATAAAAATCAAATATCACGCATGCCTTCGCAATATTGATCTTGCGTACACCTTATTCCATACCCCGGCTGGAATTGAACCCGCGGTCAGAGTCTCAAAACTCTCTGACCGCGGGTTCAATCCCAGCCGGGGTATGGTTTGTTTGCAATCGTGTCATTACGATTTCGTGAGTCATGTTGACACCTCATTCCATCGGGAGTTAACCTAAGCGGTATCCATCAGGTGCCACTTAACTCGACCTAGACTGACTGACTGTTGCTGCTCAACCCCGTTTCCCTTCCTCTCCTCTCGGATGACTGTCAGAAGAGCTATCCTAACATTTCTCAGACCTCCCCTAGTCTAGAATATTTCTCATCGTCATAGATAACACGTGATATCCTCTTCTGTGTTCTGAGGTGTTAATTATCTCGTAAGTCACTATTCTGACTTGAGTAAGTATTAAATGTTGTTGACTCGTATCTGCTCAGAAATGAACACGATACTCTGGAGCACCGCCTCAGCCAATGTAAATAATGTATACGTCACTGTCAGATCAACCTGAAATACTATGAAACAGCGCCAACAATTGGGTGCCACATTTTAAACATTCTTAAATAAATCACACTTTCTTTTAACACACACACTTTCAGTTTTATGTATTGTAGTCAAATAATGTATCCTATATAATTATCTCAGGCTAGAGCCCTAGATTGATGAATAATGTAGGAAATAATGCAAGGTTACCTTTTTCCAAATCCTAGTATAGATTTGCATTTCTCCCTAGACTCGAACAGATGCAAGGACCAAATGAAGACATTTCATAATGAGCAGTGCTATAATGACTACGACGTAATGACTAGTCAGGGCTCGCCTTGAAAGGATCGTCTGGTTTCTTACACAAGGACATGGGGACGTCAATACGCAGGACTTGCTTACCCAGGGCTCAGTATCGAGTGATGTTAGAGTGACGTTTTAATTTCGATGAAATGGTATTCTTCAAACCCAGCAGTGAAGTCTGCACGTCTAAATATAGTACGACATTCTACATTTTTAATAATATAAACATTATTCCAGTCTGACCGTTGTCAAGACACCTTGTGGAGAGCTTTCTACAAGACTCACATTAAGACAGCACCATCTAGAGGACGTTCCCTGGGATAGCACCGTCTACAAGACGTCTCCTGGAATAATACTGTCTGTAGGACGTTCCCTGGGATAGCATTGTCTCCGGTACGAATCCTGTGAGAACACTATGCACAGATCCCTCCTGGGATAGCACTGTCTGCAGGAACGCCTCCGGGGATAGCACTGTCTGCAGAGCTCCAGTGACGTCTGCTGGCTAGTGATACAGACACGGTCGTACTGGGAGTGATTAGCCATTTCTAATTTACTCTGACATTAGTCATAGCCTGAGAGGAAGAGGCATGAGGCATGGTAATTAGTGGTGGTTGGATGGACAGTGAGTGGATGGTGTGTTTGCTATGATAGATGGAGGCTGGTAGGATAGGAAATGATCAGATGTGTAGATGAACATGTGCTAGGCGTAGGTGACTGATGATTTTGCAAGCCGTAGTCTACGTGCTGCTACTATATGTCATAGTTACATAGTGACAACACAAGGTAACAGTATTTCCGTCATATTCCATCATACAAGATAAGCTTCTGACATGAGGTAATAAAGTTAACCTGATTATTATCATTATTATTATTGTCGCCGATAACAGCGACAATAATAATAGGGGAAAGCGCTAAACCCGAAGGGGACATGCAGCAGCTGAGGAATGAGAGGTAATTAGGCTTGATCCAAAGTAATGGAAGGTAGCTCCAAATCTTCGAATCAAAAGCCCTTCACGGGGATCAAGGCACATACACTGCAAGGATCTGTAGGGCGATGTCCGTCTGTTCAGCAAAGTTGGATACATTACCAGCTAGCAGTACGTCGCTCACTTATTCTGTATGATAGTTATGTAGTGGCAACAAAAGTTAACTAAAAGACTTTTAAATTAACATCATTAGCTACGCTAATACCTTTAACCCAGTACTTGAATATTTCCAGGATGTACTGGTGTTAATTATACAGTAATGGAGTTTTCTTACACAGTACTGGAGTGTTTTCTTACACAGTACTGGAGTGTTTTCTTACACAGTACTGGAGTGTTTTCTTACACAGTACTGGAGTGTTTTCTTACACAGTACTGGAGTGTTTTCTTACACAGTACTGGAGTGTATCCTTGCAAACTACTGGGGTATTTTCTTACACAGTACTGGGGTGTTTTCTTACACAGTACTGGAGTGTTTTCTTACACAGTACTGGAGTGTTTTCTTACACAGTACTGGAGTGTTTTCTTACACAGTACTGGAGTGTTTTCTTACACAGTACTGGAGTGTTTTCTTACACAGTACTGGAGTGTTTTCTTACACAGTACTGGAGTGTTTTCTTACACAGTACTGGAGTGTTTTCTTACACAGTTCTGGGGGGTTTACATAGGTTATGACACTTCCAACAGGACTGCAGCTTTCTAATATATTTTTCCAACGAAATGCGACCCACAACAGTTGCCTGAAACAAAAGTGTTTATTTTTTTTATTGTTACGCAGGATGGAGCAGCAGTGACGTAAGGAAACGGCCTCGCACGTTTTTCCGAGCTAGGTTACCGAACCCGGGACTATGTGATTGTGAGCGGAATGCTCTCACCTTGAGGTAATCACCCTCAGGTGAGCGTGATCACCTGAACTACGAACAGGTGAGGATGATAATCTAAGGTAATGACAGGTGATCAGAGCTAGGGGCAGGTGGGGGTGATCACCTGAGCTAGGGACAGGTGGGGGGTAATCACCTGAGGTAGGGACAGGTGGGGGTAATCACCTGAGCTAGGGGCAGGTGAGGGTGATCACCTGAGCTAGGAACAGGTGAGGGTGATCACCTGAGCTAGGGACAGATGAGGGTGATCACTTGAGAGGTAGAGACAGGTGAGGGTGATCACCTGAGCTAGGGACAAGTGAGGGTGATCACCTGAGAGGTAGGGCCAGGTGAGGGTGATCACCTGAGCTAGAGACTGGTGAGGGTGATCACCTGAGAGGTAGGGACAGGTGAGGGTGATCACCTGAGAGGTAGGGACAGGTGAGGGTGATCACCTGAGCTAGGGACAGGTGAGGGTGATCACCTGAGAGGTAGGGACAGGTCAGGGTTATTGATCACCTGAGCTAGTGACAGGTGAGGGTGATCACCTGAGGTAGAGGCAGGTGAGGGTGATCACCTGAGGTAGGGGCAGGTGAGGGTGATCACCTGAGCTAGGGACAGATGAGGGTGATCACCTGAGGTAGGGACAGGTGAGGGTTATCACCTGAGGTAGGGACAGGTGAGGGTGATCACCTGAGGTAGGGACAGGTGAGGGTGATCACCAGAGGTAGGGGCAGGTGAGGGTGATCACCTGAGGTAGGGGCAGGTGAGGGTGATCACCAGAGGTAGGGGCAGGTGAGGGTGATAATTTAAGGTAGGGACAGGTGAGGGTGATCACCTGAGAGGTAGGGGCAGGTGAGGGTGATCACCTGAGGCAGGGACAGGTGAGGGTGATCACCTGAGGTAGGGGCAGGTGAGGGTGATCATTTGAGGTAGGGACAGGTGAGGGTGATCACCTGAGGTAGGGACAGGTGAGGGTGATCACCAGAGGTAGGAGCAGGTGAGGGTGATCACCTGAGGTAGGGACAGGTGAGGGTGATCACCTGAGGTAGGGACAGGTGAGAGTTATCACCTGAGGTAGGGACAGGTGAGGGTGATCACCTGAGCTAGGGACAGGTGAGGGTGATCACCAGAGGTAGGGGCAGGTGAGGGTGATCACCTGAGGTAGGGGCAGGTGAGGGTGATCACCTGAGGTAGGGGCAGGTGAGGGTGATCACCTGAGGTAGGGGCAGGTGAGGGTGATCACCTGAGGTAGTGGCAGGTGAGGGTGATCACCTGAGGTAGGGACAAGTGAGGGTGATCATCAGAGGTAGGGGCAGGTGAGGGTGATCACCTGAGGTAGGGACAGGTGAGGGTGATCACCTGAGGTAGTGGCAGGTGAGGGTGATCACCTGAGGTAGTGGCAGGTGAGGGTGATCACCTGAGGTAGGGACAGGTGAGGGTGATCACCAGAGGTAGGGACAGGTGAGGGTGATCACCAGAGGTAGGGGCAGGTGAGGGTGATCACCCGAGGTAGGGGCAGGTGAGTGTTGAGTGACCAGCAGTGAGAGTAAGCAGGCTGCCTGGCGCTCTGTGTGAATATCATTATCCTTCACCACTCTCTAGTGTTTACTTTCCTTTTATTATTTTCCTTCCAATTCCCACATTACTTCTCTCTCTCTCTCTCTCTCTCTCTCTCTCTCTCTCTCTCTCTCTCTCTCTCTCTCTCTCTCTCATATATATATATATATATATATATATATATATATATATATATATATATATATATATATATATATATATATATATATATATATCGTGCCGAACAAGTAAAACTTGCGATTTTGGCTTAAATAGCAAAACTCTTCTTGCCGAATAAGGCAAGTTAAAATTTGTGTATGCAATAATTTCGCAAACATCATTCTGAACCTAAGGAAAAAAAATATATTTCATTGTGTTCGTTTATTATTAAATTGTCGTAAACTTATCTAAAATATATTTCGTTGGATTAGGCTAAATAAAATTACGCTTTTTATTATAAGGTTAGTCAAGTTTTCTAAGGTTCTTTTGTTACAAAATTATTAATTTTTACATTAACATAAATGAAAAACATATCTTTAAAAGAAAAGCTGGAAAGCCACTTACCTGAAAGCTGGCTGCCTTGGATAAAAACGTCTAGCGTGAGCTGGGCTCCAAGGTATTGGTCCAGTGTGGTATGGTCGGTAAAGCACTGCGTACCTTGTTCCAAGGTTCGTAGGTTAGAGTCTCCTTCGGCCAGAGATCAGTGTTTGTGAATATTTCGTGTATATATATATATATATATATATATATATATATATATATATATATATATATATATATATATATATATATATATATATATCTATATGTTTCTCTCAACAAGTCGGTCGTCTCCCACCGAGGCAGGGTGACCCAAAAAAAAGAAAGAAAATCCCCAAAAAGAAAATACTTTCATCATCATTCAACACTTTCACCACACTCGCACATTATCACTGCTTTTGCAGAGGTGCTCAGAATACAACAGTTTAGAAGCATATACGTATAGAGATACACAACATATCCCTCCAAACTGCCAATATCCCAAACCCCTCCTTTAAAGTGCAGGCATTGTACTTCCCATTTCCAGGACTCAAGTCCGACTATATGAAAATAACCGGTTTCCCTGAATCCCTTCACTAAATATTACCCTGCTCACACTCCAACAGATCGTCAGGTCCCAAGTATCATTCGTCTCCATTCACTCCTATCTAACACGCTCATGCACGCTTGCTGGAAGTCCAAGCCCCTCACCCACAAAACCTCCTTTACCCCCTCTTTCCAACCCTTTCGAGGACGACCCCTACCCCTCTTTCCTTCCCCTATAGATTTATATGCTTTCCATGTCATTCTACTTTGATCCATTCTCTCTAAATGACCAAACCACCTCAACAACCCCTCTTCTGCCCTCTGACTAATGCTTTTATTAACTCCACACCTTCTCCTAATTTCCACACTCCTAATTTTCTGCATAATATTTACACCACACATTGCCCTTAGACAGGACATCTCCACTGCCTCCAACCGTCTCCTCGCTGCTGCATTTACCACCCAAGCTTCACATCCATATAAGAGTGTTGGTACTACTATACTTTCATACATTCCCTTCTTTGCCTCCATAGATAACATTTTTTGACTCCACATATACCTCAACGCACCACTCACCTTTTTTCCCTCATCAATTCTATGATTAACCTCATCCTTCATAAATCCATCCGCCGACACGTCAACTCCTAAGTATCTGAAAACATTCACTTCTTCCATACTCCTCCTCCCCAATTTGATATCCAATTTTTCTTTATCTAAATCATTTGATACCCTCATCACCTTACTCTTTTCTATGTTCACTTTCAACTTTCTACTTTTACACACATTCTCAAACTCATCCACTAACCTTTGCAATTTTTCTTTAGACTCTCCCATAAGCACAGTATCATCAGCAAAAAGTAACTGTGTCAATTCCCATTTTGAATTTGATTCCCCATAATTTAATCCCACCCCTCTCCCGAACACCCTAGCATTTACTTCTTTTACAACCCCATCTATAAATATATTAAACAACCATGGTGACATTACACATCCCTGTCTAAGACCTACTTTTACCGGGAAGTATTCTCCCTCTCTTCTACACACCCTAACCTGAGCCTCACTATCCTCATAAAAGCTCTTTACAGCATTTAGTAACTTACCACCTATTCCATATACTTGCAACATCTGTCACATTGCTCCTCTATCCACTCTATCATATGCCTTTTCTAAATCCATAAATGCAATAAAAACTTCCCTACCTTTATCTAAATACTGTTCACATATATGCTTCAATGTAAACACTTGATCTACACATCCCCTACCCACTCTGAAGCCTCCTTGCTCGTCCGCAATTCTACATTCTGTCTTACCTCTAATTCTTTCAATTATAACCCTACCGTATACTTTTCCTGGTATACTCAGTAAACTTATTCCTCTATAATTTTTGCAATCTCTTTTGTCCCCCTTTCCCTTTATATAAAGGGACTATACATGCTCTCCGCCAATCCCTAGGTACCTTCCCCTCTTTCATACATTTATTAAACAAAAGTACCAACCACTCCAACACTATATCCCCCCCTGCTTTTAACATTTCTGTCCTGATCCCATCAGTTCCAGCTGCTTTACCCCCTTTCATTCTACGTAATGCCTCACGTACCTCCACCACACTTACATTCTGCTCTTCTTCACTCCTAAAAGATGGTATACCTCCCTGGCCAGTGCATGAAATTACCGCCTCCCTTTCTTCCTTAACATTTAAAAGTTCCTCAAAATATTCTCGCAATCTACCTAATACCTCCCTCTCCCCATCTACTAACTCCCCTACTCTGTTTTTAACTGACAAATCCATACTTTCCCTAGGCTTTCTTAACTTGTTTAACTCACTCCAAAATTTTTTCTTATTTTCATTAAAATTTCTTGACAGTGCCTCTCCCACTCTTTCATCTGCTCTCCTTTTGCACTCTCTCACCACTCTCTTCACCTTTCTTTTACTCTCCATATACTCTGCTCTTCTTATAACACTTCTGCTTTGTAAAAACCTCTCGTAAGCTACCTTTTTCTCTTTTATCACACCCTTTACTTCATCATTCCACCAATCACTCCTCTTTCCTCCTGCCCCCACCCTCCTATAACCACAAACTTCTGCCCCACATTCCAGTACTGCATTTTTAAAACTATTCCAACCCTCTTCAACCCCCCCACTACTCATCTTTGCACTAGCCCACCTTTCTGCCAATAGTCGCTTATATCTCGCTTATATATATTATATTATATATATATATATTATATATATATATATATATATATATATATATGTATATATATATATATATATATATATATATATATATATATATATATATATATATATATATATATATATATATATATATATATATATATATATATATATATATACCTTTCAAATTTATTCTGCCAATTTATTTCCTTAATATTGTTTATTAAAGCACCTTCGTTCATTTTCTTAACAAAAGTAAACGTGATTTTTAGTGTTGATGTTATCTGTGACGGAAAGCAACATATTACGCTCCATTTCATTGCAACAGTCACCTTACTACAACTGTATAAAAGGGGCAGGAATTGAAGGTATTAAAGCTATATAATAACTGCCCTTTATGGGAAGTGCCTTGATGCAGGTGACGGGGCTCTTGATCAGTGGAATTGACCATCCCATCCCTTGGATCGAACCAGAATGGATCCCATTCGCTCAGGCGCTGTATAACCCCCACGGAATTAGCGTACCTCCTTGAATGTAATGACAGTTAAAAATATTAACATTTACTCAGTGCACTGCTTAAAAATTCAAGAGTAATTTTTTTGTTATTATTACATGTGGCAAAACTTGTAGTGTGATGTGTTGTACCGTGTGTAGTGTTGTCTCCGTGTAGTGCTGTGTATAGTATTGCATGTACGGTGTTCTATGTAGTGTGTGTACTATTGCATGTAGTTTATAGCAGTATTGTGATGTATGTGTCTAGTATTTATTTGTACACATTTAAATTTATAGGTACGCGCGTCTTTCCACGTATCGGAGTTGTGCTGCATTATTAATGTGCCGCACAAGGGGATGTGTTTAACATTTAGTCTTGATTCATGGTTATGTCATTTCATTCCACAGTTTTGCAAACAGATATTCTGTATAATTAATTAACCTAGACTGGTACCAGAGTTGTGGAAATCTCCTAAGATCAATGTTATGTGGTGATCCTGGTTAAGACCGTTTCAGGAGACACTTGCCCTATTTCCTGACTAATAAAACACCACCACAAACACCACCAGCAGTTGCTTCAAAATGCTTTTCAATTTTCACCCCTTACCAGGATCCGAAATATTAGCTGCATTTGTAATGCGATGGTGGCTAAAAGGAACAGCACCCGCCTACTGTGTAGCTGAATTGTGGTTCAACTACACAGTAGGAATACGTATTACAGTTTCTGAAGCCTTTTATATTGCAGTCGGCCTGAGGCCAGGCATCCCTGGCAGGGAGGTGTTGCTACATGCTGGGCTGTATAGGCATTACAACCTTGCTGATCAGACACAGTCTGCAAGAACTTAACCCGATTCCCTCGCCAAGAATCAGTGATTAGGTAAGCTACAGGCATCGCCTCAAAGCACTCTGAAAGTGCGGTAAGAAATCAAGATGAAAAAGACAACTCGCTAATCTGTATGTGGACAGTACTTGACGGGCATGTCCCTAATCTGTACATTAAATAAGAGTTCTCCTCCCTGGTCTGAAACAGTGTGAAGCAGAACTCTTCTCCTATCAGAAAGAAAGACCAGTGTAATCAGTGCATCCGGGAGGATGCACTGATTACATCTCCTTTACATCTCTACTTCTTCTGCCTCAGCATTCGACAGATTACTGGAGTGAAAGGAAGGAAAGAAAATGTAAGATAAACTCAGTGAAAAGTTGGTGTGTCGTAAGGATGATTAGACAAAACTGTCTCAATCGACCAATCAACCTTTCATTCAAAAAATTAAATAATGCAGGAACATAGGTGGAAGTGTTTAGAAAACAGCTGTTGACAGCGGTGCAGGGCACTGCTGTCAACAGCGGCGATGTGATGGCAATGTGGGCTGATGGGCAAGAATAAGCTAGGTAATCAAGAAAGCATGGTTTACATCTGGACTTTAAGAGTTAGAGCAACTCGAAAGCGGTCACAGTTAATAACTAGCAATAACTATAAAAATGATAATATTAAAAAAAAGAGTAGCACTAATAGTAATCACTCCATTTTATAGTGAAGTTTATGGTAGCTTAGCCTTCCGAAACATTAGGTTAATGTAATTGCAAACATGTACTGGTTTGCGCGCAGCACTAAAAGCTCTCTCTTTCAGCACTACAGTTCCTTCAGTATGTACCTCGCCGAGCTCACCTTGAAGGTACATAATAAATATCAGGCGTGTCTGTCTTTCGAAGTTTTCATTAGAACGTCATATATTCCACAGTTAATGTCTTTCTAAAACTTCATATATCCCCACAGCTAATGCCTGTTTAAAATTAATATTTTACATAGCCAATTCCTCTTAAAAGCTTCATATATCCCATAGCTAATGCCTGTTTAGAACGTCATGTATTCGACAGCTAATACCTGTTGAAAATCTCGTATATCCTATATTTTATGCCTATTTATAAATTTACATATTTTTCACTTTTCGTTTGTTTAAGAAGTCATTTAGTCCACAATTTTTACTCATTTAAAATGTCACAATGACCACACACTATGTCTCTTCGTCGACTCTGATGTCTTTTTCGAACGTCACTTAATGACATTTTAAAACTTGTCATTGCCCACATTTGTCATTGTCCACACTTGGCATTGCCCACACTTGTCATTGCCCACACTTGCCATTGCCCATACTTGTCATTGCCCATACTTGTCATTGTCAACACTTGTCATTGTCAACACTTGTCATTGCCCACACTTGTCATTGCCCACACTTGTCATTGCCCACACTTGTCATTGCCCACACTTGTCATTGCCCACACTTGTCATTGCCCACACTTGTCATTGCCCACACTTGTCATTGCCCACACTTGTCATTGCCCACACTTGTCATTGCCCACACTTGTCATTGCCCACACTCAGCTCGACATTCCTTTGTCCTCATCTCTACCTTTTAAATCATATTCAGAGTCCCAGTTTTGAAATAAACGTCTCCTTTCATACTTCATCTCAGAGGCCCATAGTCACTGGTGTGTGGTGGCCAGCTGGCCGCGGTGAGCCATGCCAGTAGGGCCAAGCAGTGGCCACCAACAATAGCTGGCCATAATCGCCCTTCCCGACACAGTCCTGGTATGGCCCACCTCCCCACCTATCTGTTCATCTCCAAAATATCTGTAATATCTTTGACGGACCCCCCACCGACTCTCGCTCGAGTCCCGACTCGCCCTGACGATACACTCCCTCCTTTCCTTCCTACTCTCCCTCCCTGATCTCCCTCCCTACCTCCCTGATCTCCCTCCCTACCTATGTTCTGCTCTTTCTACCTTTCTCCTATCCCCTTCTAACTGCCTTTCTGCTTTCCCTATCTTCGTACTCCCCTTTTGTATCTTACCGTTCTCCCTACCTTCTTGCTCTTCCTCCCTGCCTGCCTTCTCTCCCTACCTTCCCGCTCTTCTTACCTTATTGCTCTCCTTACCTTATTGCTCTCCTTACCTTCCTGCTCTCTGTACCTTCCTGCCCTCCCTACCTTCTTGCTCTCCCTACCTTCCTGCTCTCCCTACCTTCCTGCTCTCCCTACCTTCCTGCTCTCCCTACCTTCCTGCTTTCCCTACCTTCCTGCTTTCCCTGCCTTCCTTCTCTCCCTACCTTCCTGCCTTCCCTACCTTCCCTCTCTCCCTTCCTGCTCTCCTTCCCTTCCTATTCTCCTTCACTTCCTATCTCCATGCTTACATACTGTACCTATTTAATCTACCTTCCTGCTCGCCATACCTACCTAACTTCTCCCCTCTCCCGGCTTCCCTACCTACTCTTCCTCCTGCCTACCTACCTACAAACCTTCCTACAGACCCTTCCTCCCTAACTTCGTACCCTACCATCTGTCCTATCTACTCACGCCCACCCACCTTCACCTTCCCTCTCAATTCTGACACCTAAATCCCCCCTCAATTTCTTACCCCCACGTTTATAACAATATGAGCTTAGGCAAACAGGTTCCCCCCACCTAGCAGGTCTGGGAGCCTGATGCCACGTCAGACAGCTCAAATTTTTCTTCAATCGTTTCTTCCTTCGATAGGTTTTGTACCGTCGCTTAATTCCTTATTTGCATAGTGGAGTTAAGCTGGAGATTTATCAAAGGAGTCAGCGATAATGACAGTGTGTGTTGGAGCAGCAGACGCGGCTCGCGTTAAATGTTAGTGACAGCCAACTTTCTCGTCTGTTGATAGACAGCCAACATTTTTGTAGTGTTAGCTGTGTCATTCTTAACAGCGTGGACCAGCAAGGCGCCAACCATACCTCCCTGGACGCCCACCTACGGCCGGGAGGGAGCACATCGTCCTTCCAGACACCCATCTACAGCTAGTGGGGAGCCCATCACACATCCTGACACCCTCCCACACAGGTTAGAGGAGGCCCACCACGCATCGTGACACTCATCTACCCACAGATTCTGTGGAGCCCACTACATATTCACCAACCCAAGATGAAAATCGCTAGGGTGTCTATAAGGAACCCCTCAGTTGAATTCAATTCAATTCAAAGTTTATTCTCTATAAGGATTACAATGCTGAGTTTACAGAATTTGGTTATTGTGTGGTTTACATGTAGTAAAATAATAATTACAGAGTGTACCACTAGAACACCTAGCATGGCTAGGCATTTCGGGCAGACTTATATTAAATCTTAAGTTTAAAATATTACAAAATTATGAGGTAAGTTGGTATTATGGCTAAGTGACTAAATACTAGTTGTGAGTTTAGCAATGTGAATGCTTTTGTTTTGGCACTATACATAGTTTCAGTATTGGAGTATCACAGGCCAACTTATGACTAGTTAAGATTCATTATTTTGAGATTGAGATTGATATTTCTGTTTATGGTCAAATGGGTGAGTGAGTGTAAGTGTGAACCACCAGGTGGTATTCGTATTATTATTTGACAGGGTGTATCAGGGAGATAAGATGTTTTCTGATGGTAGTTTTGAAGGTGATGAATGTGTCTGCAGTTTTGGAATTTTCAGGTAGGGTGTTCCAGATTTTAGGGCCTTTGACATACATTGAATTTTTGTAAAGGTTTAGTCGGACACGGGGAATGTCGTAGAGATGTTTGTGTCTGGTGTTGTGCCTGTGGGTTCTGTCACAACTATCAAGAAAGCGTTTTAGGTCAAGGTTAATATTGGAATTTAAGGTCCTGTAGATGTAGATTGCACAGTAGTAAGTGTGGATGTACTGAACAGGGAGTAAGTTTAGATCTATGAAGAGTGGGGGGGGGGGGTGTTGCCAGGGATGGGATTTAGTGATTATTCTTACTGCGGCTTTTTGTTGGGTTATTATTGGCTTTAGGTGTGTTGCTGCAGTTGAACCCCAAGCACAGATAGCATAGGTGAGGTATGGATATATAAGTGAATGGTATAGTGTGAGAAGGGCAGTTTGCGGCATGTAGTATCGTATCTTGGAGAGGATCCCAACCGTTTTGGATACTTTTTTGGTTATGTGTTGGATATAGGTGCTGAAGTTCAGGTTGTTGTCGAGGTATAGGCCAAGGAATTTGCCCTCATTATGCCTGGCAATTAGAGTGTTGTCGATCTTAATGTTAATTTGCGCATCTCCTGCTCTGCTACCAAATATAATGTAGTAGGTTTTGTCAACGTTAAGCGTAAGTTTATTGGCTGTCATCCAGTCGATATTTTGATCAGCTCCTCATTAACAATGGTGTTGAGGGTGGCAAGATTAGGGTAAGAGATGACATAAGTCGTGTCGTCAGCAAAGAGAATGGGGTTCAGGTGTCGAGATACGTTTGGAAGATCATTGATGTATATGAGGAAGAGCAGGGGACCAAGGACACTTCCCTGCGGAACTCCAGTATCAAGTGGCTGTGTTGTTGATGCTGTGTCTTTAATGGTGACATACTGATACCTATTAGTAAGGTAAGATTTGAAATATGCAAGCGCATGGCCTCTTATACCATAATGGTCAAGTTTGTGGAGTAGGATGCCGTGGTCTACTGTGTCAAAAGCTTTTCTTAGGTCAATAAAAATTCCTAGTGGATATTCCTTATTTTCCAATGCTGTGTAAAGCAGATCTAGCATTTTTATGATTGCATCGTTAGTGCTTTTATTTTTCCTGAATCCAAATTGGCAGGGGTTGAGTGTGTTTTGTGACCTTATAAATGAATACAGTCTCCTGTGCACGAGTTTCTCAAAGATTTTGGATAGGAATGGTAAGTTTGATATTGGCCTATAGTTGTTTAAATCTGTAGGGTCACCACCTTTATGTATTGGTGTAACCCTTGCCGTCTTGAGTAATTTCGGGAAGGTGCTAGTGTCTAGTGACTTGTTAAAAAGTAATGAGATAATATGCGAGAGGACATGGGCCACTCTTGTACAATAATGGTGGGACATGAGACAGATTCCCTGAGTTATTTTTAAGTGACTTTATAATCTCGGTGACTTCCGTGGGCTCAGTTGGAGCAAGATAGAAGGAATTTGGGAAATTCCCATCTAGGTAGTCCCCGGCATGGGCATTGGTACGTGGGATTTTATTGGCGAGATTAGAACCTATGGTTGCGAAGAAGTCGTTTATCTTGTTAGCTGTGTCAGTGGGATGTAGTGGTGTTTCATTAGGTTTAGTTAGGACAATATTCTTGTTTTTTTTCAGTTTGTGGGTCCCTAGAATCTGAGAGAGTGTTTTCCAGGTCTTTTTTATATCTCCTCTTGTGTCAGTGAATCTACTGAAGTAGTATAGTTGTTTGGCTTTCTTTATTACTTTGGTGAGGACTGATGAATAGTGTTTAAGAATATCTTTGTGTATTAAGCCCTGTCTATATTGCTTTTCATATTGGTGTTTCTTATCAATGGATTTCAGAATGGTGCTGGTTAGCCATGGGCAACCAAGCCGTTTGTTTGTGATCTGTTTCGTTTTTATAGGACAATGTTTGTTGTATACCTGGAGAGAGTTTCGGGGGTCAACGCCCCCGCGGCCCGGTCTGTGACCAGGCCTCCTGGTGGATCAGCGCCTGATCAACCAGGCTGTTGCTGCTGGCTGCACGCAAACCAACGTACGAGCCACAGCCCGGCTGATCAGGAACTGACTTTAGGTGCTTGTCCAGTGCCAGCTTGAAGACTGCCAGGGGTCTGTTGGTAATCCCCCTTATGTGTGCTGGGAGGCAGTTGAACAGTCTCGGGCCCCTGACACTTATTGTATGGTCTCTTAACGTGCTAGTGACACCCCTGCTTTTCATTGGGGGGATGGTGCATCGTCTGCCAAGTCTTTTGCTTTCGTAGTGAGTGATTTTCGTGTGCAAGTTCGGTACTAGTCCCTCTAGTTTGTTAAGAAAAATGTCTGTCCAGTCATCAATACCATTGGCCTTGGAGAATTCTGTAGGCCAGTCAACAGTCTCTAGGTCAGCTGTGAACTTCCTTATTGAGGCCTCATCATGGAGTCTAAATGAGACTTTGTTGTATTCAAGTGGTGGTTTACTAATGTTTGTCAAGAGGAAGGTAGGGTAGTGGTCTGTAGTGCTATCTGTGATTATCCCTGATTTAAGGGGGGCTAGTATATTGGTCCATATGTGGTCTATTATAGTTGCACTTGTTTCAGTGAGCCTGGTTGGTGTAGTTATTGTTGGTATGAGAAGTGTGTTGTTCATATTGTTGATGAAATCAGTTACAGGCTGATCATCTAGTAGGCCAAGGTTGATGCTGAAGTCTCCAGCTAAGAGAAGGTGGTGCTTATTCATTTGTCTGTTTGTTATTAGTGCCTTTAATTTCTCACTGAAGTTTGGGATGTTTGTGTGGGGTATCCGGTAAATGGCACCAATTGTTAAAGGCGTCTTAAGGTTTTTTACAGTAAAATTAGCAAAAATGTATTCTCATATTCATCACTAAAGCAATTGGTGCTAATACAAGATAATTGGTTAGAGTAATAGATTGCAATACCACCCCCAACTTGGTATGGTCTGCAGTTGTGGATTGCTGTGTATCCTGGTAGAGGGTAGATATCTATTGTGTCCTGTTTAAGCCAGGTCTCAGTAAGAATAATGCAGGAGAAGGGTGTCTTTAGTGATTCAAGGAGTGCCAGGAGGTCATCATAGTGTTTGCTTAAGGACCTGATGTTGTAGTTAAGTACTGATAGATTTTTATCATTGTTTAGGATAGTGCTGGCTTGTGATGCTGTGTAGTAAAGGCAGTTACTTTCCAATAGGTTTTGATTGTGTGTCAGATTATGGAGGTTTAGATCAGGGTCAACGTGATCAATCATCTTCTAGGTTTAAATTATGGTTATTTATATCCCGAGTTGTGTGTTGAGTTTTAGTACTGATATCTGTAGTGGTGGGAAGTTTGGACAAGTATATAGCTATATCATTTTGGTCATGTAGAGTATAGTCACTAATACACATAATGAAGTTGGTGTTGTCTATGTGTTGTGCTGGAATGAGCTAAAGTACAACTAGGTATAAACTAATAATATAAAAATACAAATTAAAAATAGCACAAGACTCTCACTTGTAATTGCACTAAGGTCTAATGTAATGACTTTGGTATAGTCTATGTATTGAGCTAGAATGAGCTATAGTACAACTAGGTTTAATCTAATAATATAAAAATACAAATTAAAAATAGCACCAGACTCTCACTAGTAATTACACTATGGTCTAATATAATGACTTTGGTACTGACTATGTAATGAGCTAGAATGAGCTATAGTACAACTGAGTTTAATCTAATGATATAAAAAAGGCACAAGACTCTCAGTTGTAATTGCACTAAGGTGTTATATAAGTTGTTTACAAGAATTAGAGTATAACTAGATTTAAATTGACAAGATAAAATATACAAGTTAAGGTAGCAAAAGAATAAAAAAAAGTAGAAGAAAAAAAATATATGAGGTAGTTGGTACTAGTTAGCAAAAGATAGTTAAGGGCCTTGAACAATAATATAATTGAAATATACACTAAATGCACACACAATATAGTCACTAAGATATGAAAACAATCTTAGAGTAGGACTTATAATATAAACTTATAATATAAAAATACAAATTGAAATGGTACTTGCAATTGTACTAGAGTCTGGTATAGGTTGTTGACAAGATCAAGAGTATAACTAGACTTAAATTGACAAAATAAAATTCACAATTAAAGTACCAAAAGAATAATAGTAAAAAATAACAATGGTAATGTCTTGGTTATAATATGATAGTAAGATGGTAGACAGGTACACAGGTACAAAGGATAATATAAAGGTTGGAGTTGAATATACAAACTTGAAAATTTGGCAACAAAATGTTATGGGAAGTATAAAATAATGTTTAATGTACAAAAGTAAAATTGACTGGTAGTAAATATGGTATTTAATAAAATTTTAGTAAGTAATAATGATTACAAAAAAAGTGAAAAAGTAATGTTTATTTCATTCAATATTGCACTGGTAGTTATACTTGAGGTTATTTGGCAGTACAAGGTAATTAAGAGTACTCTAAGATAGTAAATGTGGTATTAAAACAGGTAAAGGTAATTAGACAAGTAATGGTTATTAAATGTCAAAAATGTTAAGAGTAAATTGAAATTATAGTAAAAATGGTAATTATTAATTTTAGTAAGTAATATCAATTGGTATTATTTAAAAAAATATGAGGTAGTAATATGGACAGAGAAAGTATCAATTCAGCTAATGTTTAAGCAAACAATAGTAAATAAGAAAATTACATAAGGTGACTTATGCTTACTAGTAAAATCACCAAATGAGGTAGTTGATTATTTAATTACTAAGAGATTGTACAATGAAATTTGAACAATAATGGAGCAAAACATACACTACACTACGTAGGCTTTTAGGTTGGACATTGTTTAGTTATTCTCTGTAAGATTAGTATCCCTGAGAAATCGTGATAGATCATTCTCGTTCGTGATTGTGTACAGTTGACCTACATTTGTTTTCCTAACTAGAATTTTCCCATCCCGTGTGAAGCATTGGTGTATTGTGTCTCATTCTAATACCCGCCCAGGGTTCTAACTATGCACACACCACACTCAGATCCACCCGAATCAAGCTGTTATTAGAAATCCGAGTTAGAGACTGAAGGTACCAAGGTAATGTTTGTTGTGGTAGTGTTGGTTACAACCAAACTCATGATGTCTGCATAACAGCAAGTTAGTTATCCACTTCTGGTAGTTGCAAATGGCCTCTTGATGTTCCATGTATGTATGTATATATATATATATATATATATATATATATATATATATATATATATATATATATATATATATATATATATATATATATATATATATTAATTACGTATATAGTAATTTAATAATAAACAAACACAGTGAAATATATTTTTTTCGTTAGGTTCAGAATGATTTTTGGGAAATTATTGCACGTACAAATTTTCACTTGCCTTATTCTGCAAGAAGAGCGTTGCTATTTAAGCCAAAATCGCAAGTTTCATTTATTCGGCACTACACATTATATATATACATACAATGTATATAACTAAATGAGAACTTAGATACATGTACTACATATTTGAAGGCATTTTGACAGTAGCTTTATTCAATACAGAGATACCAGATCACAGTAAAAGACGAGTTAATGAGTCCCTCAGCCTTGCAGAACTTACACAGAAGACAGTGAAAAACGAGATAAATGTCCACCCAGGAGTGTTGATTTCTCAAGATCTATTAAGAAACACGTGTCTGAACAGTGTGAGAATGTTTTCAGAAGTAAACACGGTGTGTATGTGTGTGTGTGTGTGTGTGTGTGTATATATGTGTGTGTGTGTGTGTATGTGTGTATGTGTGTGTGTGTGTGTGTGTGTGTGTATGTGTGTGTGTGTGTATGTGTGTGTGTGTGTGTGTGTGTGTGTTAAGAAAAATAGCTCAAAATCAACAAGGCCAAAAAAAAAAAAATTGCAGTGAAGAACTGTACCGAGACGTTTCTCCTGTGACCTAAACATCAGTATTATTGCTGAATAATATGCTGACTGTAATATTCCTGAATAAGGTTAGATACGAAGAGTGCAGATGTAGATTATTGTTTTGTGTTGGCGACACAATACAGCTGTCATGGGTGACGTTATGGCCGCGCAGAGCGACGTTACACCTGTTGTGATTGATGCTACATCTGTGAAAGCTTGGAAATGTAAACACAAACAGGTGTATCACTGCTCAGTAACGTCAGGTGGTATTGTGTATGTTAGCATTGTGATAACAATGATAACACTTGACACAGGTGCATCATTGTGATTGTGACACAAGCCTATCCGATGTTATCCTGACGCCAAATGACTTCGAACAGGCGATAAATGACATGCCCATGCACTCTGCCCCAGGGCCAGACTCATGGAACTCCGTGTTCATCAAGAACTGCAAGAGGCCCCTATCACGAGCCTTTTCCATCCTATGGAGAGGGAGCATGGACACGGGGGTCGTCCCACAGTTACTAAAAACAACAGACATAGCCCCACTCCACAAAGGGGGCAGTAAAGCAACAGCAAAGAACTACAGACCAATAGCACTAACATCCCATATCATAAAAATCTTTGAAAGGGTCCTAAGAAGCAAGATCACCACCCATCTAGAAACCCATCAGTTACACAACCCAGGGCAACATGGGTTTAGAACAGGTCGCTCCTGTCTGTCTCAACTATTGGATCACTACGACAAGGTCCTAAATGCACTAGAAGACAAAAAGAATGCAGATGTAATATATACAGACTTTGCAAAAGCCTTCGACAAGTGTGACCATGGCGTAATAGCGCACAAAATGCGTGCTAAAGGAATAACAGGAAAAGTCGGTCGATGGATCTATAATTTCCTCACTAACAGAACACAGAGAGTAGTCGTCAACAGAGTAAAGTCCGTGGCAGCTACGGTGAAAAGCTCTGTTCCACAAGGCACAGTACTCGCTCCCATCTTGTTCCTCATCCTCATATCCGACATAGACAAGGATGTCAGCCACAGCACCGTGTCTTCCTTTGCAGATGACACCCGAATCTGCATGACAGTGTCTTCCATTGCAGACACTGCAAGGCTCCAGGCGGACATCAACCAAATCTTTCAGTGGGCTGCAGAAAACAATATGAAGTTCAACGATGAGAAATTTCAATTACTCAGATATGGTAAACATGAGGAAATTAAATCTTCATCAGAGTACAAAACAAATTCTGGCCACAAAATAGAGCGAAACACCAACGTCAAAGACCTGGGAGTGATTATGTCGGAGGATCTCACCTTCAAGGACCATAACATTGTATCAATCGCATCTGCTAGAAAAATGACAGGATGGATAATGAGAACCTTCAAAACTAGGGAGGCCAAGCCCATGATGACACTCTTCAGGTCACTTGTTCTATCTAGGCTGGAATATTGCTGCACACTAACAGCACCTTTCAAGGCAGGTGAAATTGCCGACCTAGAAAATGTACAGAGAACTTTCACGGCGCGCATAACGGAGATAAAACACCTCAATTACTGGGAGCGCTTGAGGTTCCTAAACCTGTATTCCCTGGAACGCAGGAGGGAGAGATACATGATTATATACACCTGGAAAATCCTAGAGGGACTAGTACCGAACTTGCACACGAAAATCACTCACTACGAAAGCAAAAGACTTGGCAGACGATGCACCATCCCCCCAATGAAAAGCAGGGGTGTCACTAGCACGTTAAGAGACCATACAATAAGTGTCAGGGGCCCGAGACTGTTCAACTGCCTCCCAGCACACATAAGGGGGATTACCAAAAGACCCCTGGCAGTCTTCAAGCTGGCACTGGACAAGCACCTAAAGTCAGTTCCTGATCAACCGGGCTGTGGCTCGTACGTTGGTTTGCGTGCAGCCAGCAGCAACAGCCTGGTTGATCAGGCTCTGATCCACCAGGAGGCCTGGTCACAGACCGGGCCGCGGGGGCGTTGACCCCCGGAACTCTCTCCAGGTAAACTCCAGGTGCATCATTGTGATTGTGACACAGGTGCATCACTTAGGTATCTTTAATGACGAAATGTTTTGCCTGCATTTCACGCTACAAGCAGGGGCGAAACGTGTGGTCAATAGAGATGCCTCGGTGACTTACGAAATCGTAATAGTACGACTACAAACACAACATAGAACGAGTGGGACTCGAACCCACGGCAGAAAAGAACAATTAGAGCCAGTTGGTCCTTGGGGAAGTGGAAAAGAATCTTTCCTCCGTAAGTCATGCGTGTCGTAAGAGGCGACTAAAAATAATAAGAAAAACTTTATGATGGTTCAAGAAATCGTAATGACACGATTGCAAATAAACCATACCCCCGGCCGGGATTGAACCCGCGGTCATAGAGACTCTATGACCGCGGGTTCAATCCCGGCCGGGGGTATGGTTTATGATGGTGTTTGTTCTTTTTTGGGTCACCCGTGTTTCGATCCCCGACAAGGGTGGAAACGTTGGGTATGTTTCTTTACTTCTGCTGCCCTTGTTCACCTAGCAGTAAGTGGGTACCGGAGTGTTAGTCGACTGCTGTGGGTCGCACCCTGGGGGGCAAGATGAAGGGACCCCATTGGATATAAGACTGACAGTCTCCGATGACGTACTGACGTTGTTGGGTTATCGGGATGGCTGACACTCCGGGCTAAAAATCCAAACAAAATGAATAAATAAATCACAATAACGTGACCGGAACAATAAATAAATAACCCGAGGGTCATTTGTGCATTCATTGTATCCAAACAAAATCCTATCTTATCTCTCTCTCACTCACTCACTCACACACACACACACACACACACACACCCACACACACACACACACACACACACACACACACACATTCATGCTAGAAGACGGGCGCAGGATTTCCTGCAAGACTTGTTCCAGTATTAAGACAAACGAAGAAAAAGGTTGAAGTCACTAAATCTCACAACACTGGAAGAAAAGAGAGCCAAGGAAGACATGATTAAGAACAAGATGCTCAACAGGACGCGATAGAGAGAGAGAGAGAGAGAGAGAGAGAGAGAGAAAGTAAAAGGAGGGAATCAGAGACAAAGGGGCATAAATCGAAGTTAAGGATGCAAATGAAATACAAGAGCATCAGAAAATACTTTAGTCTGAGGTTGCTAAGTGGAACGACGTAGATGAAACAGTGGTGAGAGGTAACACACAGTTGAAAGATTAGGTATGATAGAGTCCACGAGGCCAGAAATACTGTGTTTGACCCTCCGTGAGTAGTGGAGAACTGGGGCCAGGATCTGAGACACTACCCCCTCAAACCCACTACCCAGGGAAGAAACGTCTTGATTTAGTTTGTCAATAAAGCTTCTTAAAACTCGGTGTAATCGGCATTAACAGAAGCAGCTCCAGTTAGGACTCTGATGGACGCAAGTCTAGGTAGGTAGAAAGGAGACAGGAAGAGGGATAAGAAGGAAGAAAGATAGGCAGAAAGAAGAGAGGAAGAGGGATTGGCAGGAAGAAGAAGAGGGAAGAGCGAGTCCTACAAAATGAGAGAGTAAAGGCAGATAAAAAGAGAGGAAGCAGGGCAGAAGAGAAAGATGGATAAGCAGAAAAAAGAAAGGAAGAGGGACAGGCAGGAAGAAGAGAGCGAAGAGTGAGTTCTACAAGAAGAGAGAGAGTAAAGGCGCTTGTTTCTCCGTTTACCTTGTGAATACCTGAGTGGCGGAGGGCGGCGCAGTAACCAGACGGAGCCGTGAGAGAGAACGGGCTGGGGGTATGGGCGGGGTCAGGCTGGGGAATTGGTAGGGGCAGACTGAGAAGACGGGCGGGTATGGGCTGGAACGAGCTGGAGGGATGGGTGGGTTGTTGGCGGGGGATGAGCGGGTATAAGTTAGGGAATCAGCGGGTACCGGCTGTTTGATGGGCGGGTATAAGCGGGGGTATGAGCGGATGGGTAGTTGGTGGAAGAGAAAGAGGCAAGAAAGATTAAATAAGGAAAAATAGGATGATTTAGGCATACAGTGAAATGTTATATCTGCCTCCGGTGGGCAGCACTGAGGAAAATGGAGAGTAAGAAAAAATGGGTGTTAAGGAGAATGGGAAGTATTAGGGAAAATTGGAAGTAATATAGACAATAGAAAGTTAGGAAAAATAGAGAAGGGTAGGAAAACGGTGGTGGTAGGTAGATGAGGTATTAAAAGATATGAGGGATGTTAGGGAAAGTGGGTGTGGGACGTTTAAGGGAAACTGTAAACTTGAGTTTGTGTATTGGTGTATACACTCATTGGGCACTTTAGTAGGTGCACCCTTCTAGTACTGGGTAGGGTCCCCCCTGTGTCCCCAGAACAATTTGAATTCTTCATAAAATGACTTCAACAAGGTGCTGGAAATGTTCCTTTGAGATTCTGGTCCATGTTGACATGATATTATCCAGTTGCTGCAGATTTGTCGGCTGCACATTCATTGTGCGAACCTCCCATTCCACCACATCCCAAAGGTTTACACCAATTTCTGACTCTTCCATCTGCATGTCATAGGAGAAATCACAATTCGTCAGAAATGGCGACTTTTTCCAGTCTTCAGCTGTCCAGTTTTGGTGACCCTGTGCCCAGTAGAGCCTCAGTTTCTTGTCCTTAACTAACAGGAGTGGAATCAGGTATGGTCTTCGGCTGCAGCATTCCATCCACTTCATTGTTCGACGTGTGATGTATTCAGAGATGCTCTTATGCTTACCACTGTTATAAAGCGTGGTTATTTGCGTTACTTGAACTATTCTAATCATTCTCCGCTTAATTCTCTCATAAACAAAGCGTTTTTGCTCACTGGATATTTTGTGTTTTTCACACCATTCTCTGTAAACTCTAAAGCTGTTCTGTTTGAAAATCCCAGGAGATAAACAGTTTCTCAGATACTCAGACCACAATGTCTGGCATCAACAATCATCTCATTTCTTCCCTATTCTGATATTCGGTTTGAGTAACTGATTCTCGTGATAATGTTTGCATGCTTTCAAACACTGAGGTGCTGCCACGTGATTGGCTAATTAGATATTTGCAGTAATGAGCAGGTGTACCTAATAGTGTGTGTGTGTGTGTGTGTGTATGTGTGTGTGTGTGTGTGTGTGTGTGTGTGTTTGTGTGTTTGTTTGCGCGCGCCTGTGTATGTTTTAAGGAATATGGTGTTGAGAAATACAAACACTTAGGCCGCAAAACATATATATATATATATATATATATATATTATATATATATATATATATATATATATATATATATATATATATATATATATATATTATATATATATAATATATATATATATATTATATATATATTACATATAATATATATATATATATTATATATATATAATATATATATATATTATATATAATATATAAATATATATATATATATATATATATATATATATATATATATATATATATATATATATATATATATTATATATATATTATATATATATATATATATATTATATATATATATATATATATATATATATATATATATATATATATATATATATATATATATATATATATATATATATACCTTCGACACAATACCATAAAGAGAACGATTGTCAGCGTGCGTGATGAGAAGATGAGTAAGACGCATACGCAACATCTGGTCGTATTGAATACTATTAATGTAAAGATACGGGATGAAATATCACACTAAACACCCATGTTTCTATAATATGCAAGTAATAGGGACAAATGCAGCGCCCAGCTGCATCATTTTGCAACTCCAGTTGCAAAATTAAACTGTTGGGCGCTGAGGAAAGGAGACCCGAGAGAGTGTACTACCCTGGACGTTAACAACAAAAACATGTGATTCTAGGGTGAAGTAAATTACACTCAGATACAGTGGACACCTTTATTAATGACTGATAATGAACATCATTGTACCGTTAATAAAGACATCGAACACGTCCAAGTGTCATTCACTCCAAGAAATTAAATAAATTTTATTATAAACTTTTGTCCAGAAGCGAATTTAAATATGAAGATATTAGTGGTGACAGCACTCAGGAACCTAAACAAGGACTTCCTAAGTCAATTACCAGTTCACGTGTGTAACCCAGTGGCATTTACCTGAGGTAATTATACTCCCAGCCCCCCAGACTGCATAGTTCTCTCTTTTTCGGTGGGTAATTAACTGGCAGCACTATGTATTATCATTATTATTTATGAAAGGGAGAGAGAAATTAGGGTTTTGTTTGCAAGCTGAAAGAGTATCAGTGTCAAAAAGGTTAAATACCGTTGGTATGACCAGTCCTTGAGTATGTAACACCCATGCTGAATCCCCATCTAGCTTAACACAAGGTGAAGCTGGAGGAAATGCAGAGCTCTCCCGGCACAGTCCTGCCACCGTACAGTGACATTAGCTATGGTACTACAATAACAAAGTCACTCACACGAAGGGGTACCCTAATGACAGGGGGTACAATAATGACAGGGCCATCCTTATGGCTGGACCACCAATATGGTAGTAATGCCATCATGGTGCTCGCCAGTGTACAAGTGAATATCGTGCAGTCAGGAAAATATTCTCATTGTTATTAAAGTCAGGCTTCTTAAATTTCTTACTAACTGCATTCCTAATAGAATTCCATACTTATATTTCCAGATTCGAAATCTCGTAGATGGTCGTAAAACTTTTTGTAAAGACATTGGGACTCGTGAAAGATGTACTTTGGTCAATATTCTTCCTTGTACATCTTTACTATGTATATAAATGTGTGTGTGTGTGTGTGTGTGTGTGTGTGTGTGTGTGTGTGTGTGTGTGTGTATAACTTACATGGGAGGGAAAGGGAATGTAGCCTGAAGGCAAAGTGCTGACAAGTGAGGTAATTCAAAGACACTTGCAGAGCAAGGCTTTATTAGACAACGTTTCCCCCGAAGATGGATTAAAAAAGCTCTCCTTTGAGAAAAACGTTCATGATTGTTTTTATGGAATACTCTGGTTTCTACATCATTCAGGAAGGAATTTGAAAAATCTAAGATGGTTGCCCATACGGTGACCAATCTACTTGCGAATTCTTAGATATATAGATGAATGCTGGGTATTTTAGTTGAGTTTCGTATTTTGTTTTTCACCTCAAGATTTTTTTTTCTGCTCTAATCATGACTGGGGAAAAAAGAAAAAAAAAGAAAAAAGAAAAAAAAATATATAAATGGTTATAAATGACCATAATTTTTAAAGGGGTGGACCGGTAAGCCAGCGGAAGGCCTCGGTCAGATGACCAAAAGCTCCAAAGGCGGGTCATCATCTGACTAAGACCCGCGTCAGGAAACATTTGTCCTGTTTCCTGACGAACCTTACCTAACCTAACCTATCATGACTGGTGGATGAATTTTATTCGTTATCACATTGTGACACATGGAATACTTCAAATATGAACACCTTCTTTAACTACAGTATTAACATTGCAATATTTTTGCTTCTTTTAGAAATGAAGTAAAGGATATCACAGTACTTCATTTTTTTCTTTTGAAGATGACATCAGTTGAGTGGTATTGTTTCATCAGATACTGGACTAGTGCAGTAAGGTAGCTATACAAATGCATGGCTTGAGAACTATACATGTAGCTATACAAATGTATGGCTTGAGAACTATACATGTGGATGCTGATGCAATCATTCCTCAACATTTGGCATCTTTGACAACTCTAGGATGTCATTATTAATGATATTGCTAAAAATACTGATGTCTTAGTGTTGTGTAGGAAATATAGCCGAACACAACAATTTTCATGGAATCCACAATCCCAAGTTCATCATTTAAATAGGAGCCACAATTGATAAATGTGTCCATAGAGCTTTACAGCTGCTGAAGGTTCATGTGTTCACTGAGACACTGAAATGGCTAGTCTCTCTCAATGCCTGTAACCCTGTAACTTGGATATCTGATTTTCATGAAATCATACTGCCAGCATCCACATCAGTATAAGAATACTAATGGTGCCTTCCATTGTGTAAAAAACATGTTTGCAATAAATGTTTGTTAAAATACTCTGTAGTCATGTTGATCAATGTGTCTTTTACTATTCATGGATGATTAGCGACCACCTTGACAGTCATCTTGGATTTCTCAAATTCCTCAAGGATAACAGTGACACCCACTGGATTATCGTAATAGATACCTCAGAGGACCAGTGTCAGTTAACAGTTATGCACTATAAAATTCCTAACTGATTCATGTTTCCACGTGACTTTAAGCGTCTTTGTCTTAGTGAAAAGTAAGAGATGAAACAAACCATGAAAAAAGAAAAGCGTACAGGGGGAAATTCTAAAAATAATTAAGATTAAAGAAGAAAGAAAAGAGAAATTTGTGAAACGAGAGAGAGGACGAAGAGAAGCAGGAAGAGGTGGAGAAGGTTGTCAAGGGGTCATCCAGGTTAATGAAGACGGTGGTAGCCTCGGTTTGGTCACCTGAAATCACGTTCACTCTCCCCACTTGTTTCTTCTCGCTCACCTTCTGTTTTTGTGGCCTTCTTGGTGTGTGTGTGTGTGTGTGTGTGTGTGTGTGTGTCTGTGTCTGTGTCTGTGTCTGTGTCTGTGTCTGTGTGTCTGTGTGTCTGTGTCTGTTTATCAGTGTCTGTGTACACGTGTATATGCGTGTGTGCGCGTGCGTGCTTGCGCTCGCGCACACTAGCCTGGGTCTGCCCCCTAACTTTGCTTACCCACGTATTTGATTTTATGGATTAGGCTTATGGTTTGCCGTTTCCTAATTCCTTTAATATATTCACTAATATCTCTGTGGTTCATTTGGGTGTTGGCTTCCAATATATCTCTTGATCCTAAACACATAGCAGTCTATTTTTTCCTCTACGACGAGGAATATTTTGCATGAGTAAGCCTATCATTTTTTGATTTCCGTTCTTCCACCGCCGTAACACTAAATTAGTATAGTATCTGTAGCTTTATCGTCACAGTTCTGATAGTTTTATGGTGACGAACCGTTGTACCCTAGTTGCTTCGTGCTTTGCAGTATGTGGACTTTACACAAAGGTTGTATACACAAGCATTGGTGTGGCATATGTGGTAAATAGAGGTTTGAAAGATTCCTTGTTCAGGTTTCTAAAGGCTATTCTTGAGTTTGCTTGTCCTGGGTACGCCGCTGATGTTATTCTGTTTGTGTGCTATTCTCACGCAGTGGTTTCTACTTGCATTTCTCAAGATCCTCTGAGCCTTCGGTTCTCGTGTGACTCCCATTCTCTTAAAGAACCGTTCCTTTGTCAGGTTTCTTCATGCCCTTGGCTATCTTGTGCGCTGTGATCAGGTCCTCACTGAGTCGTCTTTATTTAGGCAGTACGAGATTTACTTCTGCGCTTCATTTCCAAGACTTGTTTCGTGGCAAATCTCCGTTAAGTAGTCTTGTGTGAGGTGATGCGGGCTCCATGCCTGACCTGTATACTTAGATTGCATCTCAGTATGTAGTAGATAGAATTCTACTGTATTTATGTTAGAGGTTCTTGAAGGAGATACTTTATTCGGAAATTTTATAAATGCTGTGAGCCTTATGTGATAGCTTTAGCGTGATATCGAGCCTCGGGTTTTATTTTTCTTTCATTATCTTGTATTTCCTAGGGATTCACTCCAGTAGCTAATTTAGTCACTTCTATAGTATCGACATGCAGTACTGAAGGTCCACACAACCGTTTTTCAATATTGTTTTCTTGCCTAGCTTAATAATCGTAAAAGAATCGGGTCGATCTTTCACAAACTCAGGAAGTGTGAGAGTCAGAGGACCAAAGGAAGGGAGGAAGAAGGGACTGAGTGTGATCTTACTCCACCCCATGTGTTGGTCAGGTACTTTTGAAATACGTATATTGTAGGGGTCTTGTAGCGTCTAGAGATGAGATGCAGTCAGGTTTGATCCAAGGAGCCTGAGGCCATTTCCAGTTCCTTGGATGAAGAGAGGCTCTCTAAAGAACCTTTATCCGGAGGATATCTTTGAAGAAGGTACAGTAAGATTTTAAATGTTTAAGGCTGCCCGTCTTGCGTTGTAAGAACTGTCTTCTGGCCATTTACAGAGCTGTGAAAGGTAGGGAACGTTCAGAACATTAGCTTGGAATATAACAGAAAGGCATCGACATTTCTTCGCTATTGAAGGTTGTGCTAAAGTTACAGATTTAACAAGGCTGTGCTGAAGCTACAGATTTAACAAGGCTGTGCTGAAGCTACAGATTTAACAAGGCTGTGCTGAAGCTACAGGTTAAACAAAGCTGTGTTGAAGCTCGATATAAGTAGTCTTGTACAATCTTCTCACTTGTCTAAAACATGAAGATAGGATGTGCTATCGGCTATTCAAGAGACTTGTGTATACCCGAGGTGTGAGTGAACGTTAATCTCGTACAATTATGTACCAATTTCTATCACACAAATATAATACACCTTAATTTCGTGTTTTTCTTGAAAACTGTGTTTTCGAGTGGCTCTTCATGCGTGTCACGGAGATATTTCGCCTTCAGGACATCCACATCATTAAGCGCTGTCTCTTCCATTCATCTTCACACCAATCTTAATATCGTCAACAATATCAGTGTTTTTTCTCAGCATCATGTGCGACCTGCCACCGTAGTCCTAGTTTGATACAGTTGCTAGTTAGTGACGGATGAAGCTCGGGATAGTGGACGATATACTCCTATTTTATAGTGGTTAGCCGGACTTGAGTCCTGGAAGTGGGAAGTACAGTGCTTGTGCTCTGAAAGATGGGTGGAGATATGTTGCAGTTTTTGAACTGTAGAGTCGACACGCCTAAGGCAAGACAGTGATGGGGTGAGTGATGTTGAAAGTGTTTTTTTCTTTTCTGGGTCACCCTGCCTTAGTGGGGAAAAGGCCGATATGTTAATAAAAAGAATATTAAGAGCGCACAGAATTCAAGGAGGAGATTTAGCAAAAATCATTGGAGTATGGAGTCAATCATTCTCAAATGTTGCGTCATTGTTTATTCTTTTCAACTTCTTTTTTCTCTCCTTGGAAGCCTACTCGTAGCTTATCCATAAGATTGGTGATCCCTTCATTTTTAACTCAAATTACTGTCACCTATAACCTCTTAAAAATGGAATTAAATACGATAATCTTTTTGATGTTGATCAGTATAGGTACTTTAAGGCTCATGTTTGATTAACCTCACTTAGAGAATCGAGTTAATCCTACGCTATATCTCTGATTAACCTACGCCATATCTCAGGTTAACCTTTTCTATAGCTGTAACTTATACCATAGCTCTGAATAACTAACGCCACAGCTCTGAGCAGCCTACGCCATAGCACTGGTTAGCTCACGTCATAGCTCTGATTAACCTATGTCATAGATATGGAAATATGCAAAACTTGACAGAGTCTGACATTAATCTTCAGTCAAAATTATCATACTTCGAGTTTCCACCTTCCATCTTTTATATACAGATGGATCGGCTTCTGTCTCTTATACATCTCATCCTTTCCTCCCGTCACTCTCCTCCTGTCTTCCTCCCTTTCTCCTGTATCTTCCCATCCCCGTCAGACCTTTCTCTCCCTCCGTACTCGCGTCCCCTCATTTCCCTTCTCTACCTCCTCCATCCTCTCCTTCAATTTTCTTTTCCTCTACCCCCGTCCCCTCCCTCCCTCCATCTCTCTCCATCCCTCCTTTCCTCTATTCCCAATCTCAGCGTCATCTCCTCGAAGCAGAGCATCTTCAAAACATGAATAATATTTCCATAAAACTTTTTCACTCCAATTCATTCCATTCGAAGGAAAGAAGGAAAAAAAATCAGACAAAATTCTGTGTTCCTTATTTACTGCGGTGGAGGTCATACTTACTGTAGTATGACCAGCGCCTCCAGTAAGCTCTTAGAGGCGCCTCAACCAAAAATGCCTTCAAGTTCACGTGCTAATTGATTACCCCCGGAGTGGTGTTTGTCCTGGTAAAACAACAAACACTCGCCACACGAATTCATAAGCAAACGTCTTGGCTGAGGCGACTTAAAGGAGGTATACCGAGGAGGATGGAGCAGGAGGAAGAGGAGGGGGGAGGGTGTTCAGGAGAAGGGGATAGGGGGTTAGGGTGTATGAGGAAGACTAACATAAGGAAGAGGAAGAGAGAGACAATCAAAGCGGAGGAGGAGGATAAATAAGGATTAGGAAGAGGAAGGTAGTGGAGGACGACGAACGTGGAGGAAGAGGAAGAGGAGGAGGAGGAGGAGGAGGAGGAGGAGGAAGTGGGGGGGTTGATGACATTGGCGGTCATTTTATAAATCTTGTTGGTCTTTTCAATCTTACCTGGGTTGCCCAGGCAGAGGTGTTGTGTTGCTTCTCGTCACATCGACTATGCTTGGCTACCAATGATTCTCTCAAGACACACAAGCACGACCAAAGTACAGGTAGAAGTAAAAAAATATACTAATTCATGTACTCTGAGACCTGAAAAATCTTGGTCGTTCTGTACTGAATATCCTGGCAAATAAATGTCACTGGATTTTTTATTTCAAGACATTTTTGCAATAAAGTATCAACATAGAGAGAGAGAGAGAGAGAGAGAGAGAGAGAGAGAGAGAGAGAGAGGAGGAGGGGGGGGGGGAGGGAGGCAAGGAAGGAAGGAGGGGAAAGGGGAAAAGAAAGAGAGATAGACGTTGAGATTTACTCATGAGTTTGAATATAAGAGTATTTAATGAATACTATCGTACCTCTTGAAGATGGCCTCATTAAGGGAGTCGGATTCGCTGCTGGACACTTTCTATAGGATTAAAGACGATGGATCACGACCTCGACGGTATTTTGTTTTTCAGCCCTCCTTGTTCTGTCATGGAGTTTATAGTCATAAGAGTTGCCGGTTTGGTTCGTCGTCTACTTTTTTTCCTCCTCTTTGGCTTTAAAACTGCTGTGTGAGAATGTTGTAATGCGGCTTTACTCATATTGATAAGCATTGCATCATTTAGATTTACGCTAGACAAGCAGTAGTTGGTTGCAACGAAGACACGCATACCGCCATCCTTCCCTCCTCCATACAGTGTATACATGTGCACATACACAAGCACATACATACACATACATTTCTTCCTCTCTATCTACCTACCTTTCTACCAGTTCCTGAATCAAACGAATTCACGGCATTCGATGCTCTGACAATCAGGAATTATGTGAACTAACGACACAGTTCAGCCTGACTGTCAAAGATTCCTGTGCTCCTTCTACATTAGCATAGACTTAAGAGCTGTGTTAGAGCATTAATCCCATAAATGAGTGGTAGAGCCTTCGGCTCACAAACGAAGGGTCTAAATTAGATCCTAGGGTGAATGGAGATATTGGCCACATTTTCTAGCACCTTTTTACAAAGCATTAAATAGGAACTCAAGTATTAGCCAGCTTTTGTGGGCTGCAACCTAGGATGGAGTGGGTAATGGACGGTTTACCTTAGATAGACTTGAGGTTTTAAATAATCTGAGGTATAATATCGGCTCTTAACCTGTAAATTCAACGGTTTAAAACTTTAAATAAGTTTAAGCTCCTCGCAAATAAGTGCAACTCTACGGGAAATTCCCTAACATTTCACAACATTCGTTTTGTGCATTAAATTACATATCTTGTATTTTATTTAGACACAGTTTTCAAACCTGGCTTATAATACGAAAATAGTTTTGCTATACAAGTTGGCCGTGTATTTATATTAGTTGTTACGGCACCAAAGTCAACTTAAACATCACAAAATAAATTCTAGTATCTGATAAACATTAAACTAAGTATAGGATGACATTTAGTCAGTTGGGAAGGATTAGGCTGTACAATGTTACTTAAATATTAGTAATGTTAAGTTGATACGTTAGTTCTGTGAAACCTTAAAACTCTGCCCTTTTTTAATTATTCACCTGAAGATCTCTTTCAATGTATAATAGTTTTCGAAAATTATTTCACCTTTGACTGATTTGTGTGTGTGTATATATATATATATATATATATATATATATATATATATATATATATATATATATATATATATATATATATATATATATATATATGCAATATAAACACATTAAAAATAGTATTCCAAGAGCTTTCGTGATTTCTCACATTATCAAGGAGCTGTTCATTGATAATGTGAGATATCACGAAACCACTTGGAATATTACTATTTTTCATTGTGTGTGTGTGTGTGTGTGTGTGTGTGTGTGTGTGTGTGTGTGTGTGTGTGTGTGTGTGTGTGTGTGGAGACCTCAAGCTGATATATTTAGTACAATACTCCACTTGTCTGGTTTATTTTCTCCAAGTGGATTAGTTTGTGCCATTAGCCAGTGTTTATTGAACTTTGCTTTAATACTGAAGACAACGTTAATGTTGAGTAATCCGAATCCTAAACATTTTCTAATTCATAAACTTTGGCCAGCATTGTGTAAATTTTTTTTATCATACTATTTTCATGAATAATTTTACCATTACGCAGGCAGCAGAGAGTTGCTTATTTTACATATGGTAAAGAAACTATAGATGACTATTCCACTTCCTTTAATTATTTAATTGCACTGATTACTTGAAACCATTCCAGTGTGAGACTTTTGCTTCATTTATAGACTTCCGCTCATTACTAAAATTAAAATGTTATCTATTTTCCTCTCAACTCGCCTTTTTTATTGGAAAACAACATAAATATCGCAGCCACGAATAGGAAACAAAACTGTACCTTTTGATGAGGCACAGTAAAGTCTAGAGTGCCATGCCACCCTCTAGCAGACTCATTACTTCCGTGATCAATTACCTTAACTGGGAAGCACGACCAAGTTTGTTGACATTTGGTCATAAGCGATTAAGATGAATCAATGTTGAACTCTTGTTGGCCCACTTTTTTGCACTACTGGCGTTGGTCATTTTGGCACTACTGGCATTGTTAATAGTTGTTAGGTTAGCATCGCCGGCACTGAAAAGGTGGACACTAGTCGCTTATGTAGCACTATTGATGTTGATAATTTTGACATAATACGTGTGGCTTATCGGAGATCTTTTAAGTTGACACTTTAGGCCTTGCTCATTATAACAGTCGGTACTGTTGTATTTTGCTATAGTTGGGACGACTGTGTTTTGGCACTTGTAGATATGATGCTTTCAGTCTGTTCCCCTCTTCCTTTTTCACTCCTCTCGTTTACTCCTCTCCCTCTCATTTCCTCTTTCTGCTCGATCTTCTCTTCGATTTTCCCTAATTATCCAATTATCTTCTCTTTCGCCGCCGTATATTCTCTCTCGCCAATTCTTCATCCTCTCGAACCTCCTTTCCCATCTCTCTTCCTTCTTCTTTTCCTCAACTCTGCCCTTTCCCTTTCTCTATCTCGCTCACCCTTTCAGGACATCGACATCTTCCCTCCCCACCTCACCCCACCCATGCTCACCATTTCCTCCATACCCCCACCCTAATACCCGTGCTTCTCACCCTTCCCTTCTTCCTTGCCTGCCCTCTCATTCTCCTCTCCTCCGCCCTCTACCCCGTCATCCGTCCTCTGAGCCCCATCACCGCCCTTTCCCCCCTCCTCCTCCTCTTCCTCCACCTCCTTCCATTCAAGAAAACCTCCTCAAGTTGCCGTCTGGAGTGCGTCAAGAAAGCGGCGCTCGTTATGCTGCGTCTAAGATGATTTCTCTCAACTGTAAAGTAAATTGTAGGTGGTCTGGTTGACTGGAAATTCTGGGTCTGCAGCGACTCAGAATTTCTGGTGTGGTCGACTCGAAATTTGTGGCCGTGACTGTGGTGAACACGACTCTACTTGGTTAACGGAATACAATTAGCGTGTCTTGCGGATGGTGGTGGTGGGGAGCTGGCCTTGTTAATTTAGCGAGATCGTTAATTAGGACGCTTAATGAATAGGTCGTGCACTGATTAATAGAAAGGATTAATGAAGGATAATGCGTAAGACAGAAAGCGAGTTGTGTACGTTTGTGTGTTGGGGTAAGTTAGGAGTTTCTTCGCTTGTGTGTTAGAGACAAGAGAGAGAGAGAGAGAGAGATTGTAGATGTAGAGTTATGTCCAAAAAAAAAACGCTTCCGTATTATCTTTTCACAGCAGCAGCAGACAAGTTCCTCGACAAAACCCGACTTCGACTCTTCTCTTGAACGAGGTGTTGTTGTGAACCTTGCTAAAACGTCGTGTTACAACCATACTTCTGACGTTTGGGAATGACTTCAAGAACTCTTAGTCCATAGGAAACATTCGTTTTCATTTTCCCTATCTCTCTCTCTCTCTCTCTCTCTCTCTCTCTCTCTCTTACTTGAAGCATACTTTTTTACAAAATTAAGGTTTCAGTAGTTAGAACTGTTACGTTACCTCGATTCATTTCAGTGTCTGGTTCTAGCAATGTTTTCAGTTTGATTAATTATCTGTGCAATGTTGAACTCGTGAAGCTCAGTGACTGCCAGAAGCTTCATCCTTCGTCCGGTTATCACGATCTGTTCTCTGGTCACCGAGGCTGTTGGTAATTGACCTAGCAACAGATAATTGAGCTAATGTGTAGGTGTTTATTTAATATTAGACTACATACGTTAGGATAGATGGTGGGGTTGTAACTTTCATTTGCTCAGCTGACCTAACTGGGTTAGGTTATGTGAGGATAGGTTAGGTGATCTCTCTGATGTCTGTTGTGAGAAACGTGTTACTAGTGAGGGGTAACCCAAGAGATAAAAGACCGCTGCTGGAGATATGTAGGTAACTAGGTAGGTAACTACCGATAGCTGCACGTCTTGTCACACAATGTCTGTCTTCCGGCTGTTTAATGCTACCATAAGTTGCACCACCATAACTGGTACCATATACGTCACACAGCCACTACCATAAATTTTGTCATCATTGCCTTCCCCTCCCCACCATTATCTACCATGCACTCTCCATTCCCCACCAAGCCTCGCATCATTCCCCACCACTCCCCCATCATGCCTCTTCTAGTCTCGCTCTCACCACCATTACCCACCACGCTAGCCAAGACTTCCTTCCACGTCTTGCCCGCCTCCAGAACAATGCTTCTTAATTTCCATCTTTTTTAAGAGCTCAGACGCGTCTCGGTCCATTCCTCCCCTACCCCTCTTACTCCCCTACCCGTCTTATTCCCCTACCCATCTTTCTTCCCCTACCCCCCTTACTCTGTTTCCTTTCACTCCATTTTTTCTATTTCATTGCTTCTTTTATCCTCTAACTCCATCCCTATTCTTACTCCATTCTTCTCGTTACTTCATCCCTTCTCTTTCTTCATCCCTCCTCTTACTCTATCCTTCTGTTTGCTCCACCATTATTACTCCGTCTTTCTTCACGTCATCCTTCCTTACTCTATCTTACCCCCCCCCCTCACTGCAGCCTCTTTCTCCCACCTCTTCTGGATTTCCTTCCTACGTGTCCTCTCACCTCGTACACTCTCTCTCTCTCCTCTTCGCTTTTCATTTATGAGTATCATTCCTATCTCTCTCTCCCCCCGTCCGCCCTCTGCCTCCAGACTTCCACAGCTTCTTCCACTTACTCCTATACACACATTCTCTCTCCTCCATCACTCCTCCCTTCCATTATTCCTTCTCTTCCATTATTCCTTCTCTTCAATCATTCCTTCTCCATTCCATCATTCCTTCTCCCTTCCCTCATTCCTTCTCCCTCCCATCACTTCTTTCAATCACTCGCCCTTCTCGTTCCTCCTGCCAGTATTTTCCTCCTTTCTCCTCCACTTCCCCGCTCCTTACTGTTCTTGCTGGTGTTTTTCTAACGTTGTGTTATCTACTGGCCTTCGATCCTCCGCTAGATACGGCTACTAATTTGCTTTTTTTTGTGGCTCGCTTCTCATTTACTTTTATACAAAACGGCTACGATTCAAGTTTATTTTATTTTTTATTTTTTTTTATTTTTTGATATAGCATCGAGAAGAATTTTAACTTTCGTGTTTTTTCCCCCCGTACATAGAGAGAGGAGCTTACGATGACGTTTCTGTTCGACTTGGACCATTATGACTATGTACATGGTCCAAGTTGGACCGATACGTCGTCGTAAGCTCCTCTCTCCTAGGTGCGGGTTTTCTGTGCTTTGTTCCAGTCACAGTGTTTTGACTTTTTTTTTTAAAGTTGGTTCATTGCGTTGCTATGATGGAATTTGCTGACGATGAACTGATGTTTTGGACTCTTATCGAGGGCTTTCAAGGTGAGTGTCATGAGGTTGAGTATACCCTCAAATACACGATGCGACGTTGACGTTTCAATCACCGGGAACTTTATCAGCTCACAGTTGAACTGAAAAAAGTCCCCGGTGGGGGAAACGTCCTCACGGTAAAATGCCATGACCCGCATTGTGTGTCACATTTGTAGAGTGCCATGATGCCAGGTGAAAGGCTCTTGATTCAAAGAATCGGAGATACCCCCTCCCCCTGCTCCTTCGTCTGCCAGAACCTGATTGCCTCCCATTCCCTAGGAAATGAACACTGCCTCGTGAATGGTAATCTCTGCTAGAGTTACTGAACGAATCTTGTTTTAGTTGCATATAACTGCGTGTCAAGTGTTAAATGTTATAAAGTCCACCTATAATGATGGAGAAATTTGTAATATAATGACTGGAGCTGATACTTATGGATTAGTGTGGTTATACATACCATTTTTACTGATTTAAGGTTGTTTATGTCATGTCAGTTGACTTTTGATGGCGCCGTGTGGTTGATGACCTGATTTAAGGTTGTTTATGTCATGTCAGTTGACTTTTGATGGCGCCGTGTGGTTGATGACCTGATTTAAGGTTGTTTATGTTATGTCAGTTGACTTTTGATGGCGCCGTGTGGTTGATGACCTGATTTAAGGTTGTTTATGTCATGTCAGTTGACTTTTGATGGCGCCGTGTGATTGATGACCTGATTTAAGGTTGTTTATGTCATGTCAGTTGACTTTTGATGGCGCCGTGTGGTTGATGACCTGATTTAAGGTTGTTTATGTCATGTCAGTTGACTTTTGATGGCGCCGTGTGGTTGATGACCTGATTTAAGGTTGTTTATGTCATGTCAGTTGACTTTTGATGGCGCCGTGTGGTTGATGACCTGATTTAAGGTTGTTTATGTCATGTCAGTTGACTTTTGATGGCGCCGTGTGATTGATGACCTGATTTAAGGTTGTTTATGTCATGTCAGTTGACTTTTGATGGCGCCGTGTGGTTGATAACATAATGTGTTTTAATTACATTAAGTAGTTTTTCAAGACTGTCAAGTGTCTATCTGGAGGGTAGTCCGGGGATCAACGCCCCCGCGGCCCGGTCCACGACCAGGCCTCCCGGTGGATCAGGGCCTGATCAACCAGGCTGTTACTGCTGGCCGCAAGTAGTTCAACGTACGAACCACAGTCCGGCTGATCCGGCACCGACTTAATCTGTCCAGCTCCCTCTTGAAGGCAGCCAGGGATCTATTAGTAATTCCCCTTATGCATGGTGGGAGGCGGTTGAACAGCCTTGGGCCCCGGACACTTGTTGTGTTTTCTCTTAGTGTACCAATGGCGCCCCTATTTTTCATTAGGGGTATTTTGCACCGCTTGCGCAATCTTTTGCTTTCGTAGGGATTGATTTCTTTCCGCAGATTCGGGACCATCCCTTCTAGAATTTTCCAAGTTTAGATTATACCTCTTTCGCCTACGTTCCAGCGAGTACAAGTCAAGTGATTCCAAGTGTTCCCAGTAATTGAGGTGTTTCATGGTATATATAAGTGGTTTTGATATTCGGTGTTACCCGTGGCTAAGGTCGAGGTACTTCCTGGTCAGTATCTGCCAGGGTCGTGATCACGGCAGGCCGAAACCCCCCCCCCCCCCCCGCCCGTCAGTATCTGCCAGGGTTGTGATCACGGCAGGCCGCAATCTTCCCCCACCCCTGGTCAGTCTCTGCCAGGGTCGTGATCACGGCAGGCCGCAACCCCTTCCCGGTCAATATCTGCCAGGGTTGTGATCACGGCAGTCCGCAACCCCCCCCCCCAGTCAGTATCTGCCAGGGTTGCGATCACGGCAGGCAACAACCCACTCCTCACCGGTCAGTATCTTCCAGGGTCGTGATCACGGCAGGCCGCAAACCCCCCTTTCCACCCGGTCAGTATCTGCCAGGGTCGTGATCCCGGCAAGCCACAACCCCCTTCCGGTCAGCATCTGCCAGGGTCGTGATCACGGCAGGTCGCAACCCTCCCCCCACCCGATCAGTATCTGCCATGTCGTGATCACGGCAGGCCGCAACTTCCCTCTATCCCGGTAGGCCGCAACTTCCCTCTATCCCGGTCATCATCTGCTAGAGCAGTGATCATGGCAGGCCGCAACGTCGTCCCCCACCCGGTCAATATCTGCCAGGGTCGTGATCACGGCAGGCCGCAACCCCACTCCCGGTCAGTATCTGCCAGGGTTGTGATCACGGCAGGCTGCAACCCCCCCCCCCCCGTAGTCAATATCTGCCAGGGTCGTGATGATGGCAGACCGCAACACTCCCTCCCCCCGGTCAGTATCTGCCAGGGTCGTGATCACGGCAGGCCGCAACCCCCCCCCCCCTTCCCCGGGTCAGTATCTGCCAGGGTCGTGATCATGGCAGACCAAACCCCCCCACCCCACCCGGGTCAGTATCTGCCAGGGTCGTGACGATCACGGAAGGGAGAGAAATAAACGGTGAAGTGTAGGAAGAAGATACAATTCCCTCAATAAAGACAAACAACAATAACTAGGGTGAGTGGGTGGATTTATGAACAAGAGAAGGTTGGTAGAAGGAACAGATGAGAAATAAAGGAAGAAAACGAGCTATTGAAGAGGTATAAAAAATGAATCACGGTGACAGTAAGGATACCAGTATGAAGAAGTCGGAAGAACTGGGAGGAGGAGGAAGAGGGACAGAACTTGGGGAAGGAGAAACCGGGAGGGGAAGAAGTGAGGGGAAGCAGCAGAAGAAAAGCAGACTTTAAAATATGTGAAAATCAATATGATTTTCGGCTTACGTCAAGACACTGCTGACGGCACTTGCATGCACCGTAATGAATTTATGCCTTAAAAAAGAATTATATGAAAGGGATTTTCCAGCGTCACTGGCGGCCACCTCTACTGATGTTGAGAGAGGTGGAAAAGCTCAGTGAGAAATTATAGAAACGCCTTCAGCTGCGCCATTTTCCATTGGATATTTTTTTTAATATTCGCTAGAATTATTAAAATTACCAGGGTAATCGATTATTTTTTATTTGGTAGCAATATCTGTATTCCAACTTTTTACATTTCTCTTCCTCAGTCATTTCTATTATTGGTGATTGCGAAACTTGCAAGAGCTTTTTAAAACTGCTATTGGGTAATGCCTGAACTGCAGTTGCATTGATTTACGTACTTAACAAGTTAATTGCGTTAAATAGGGATCTTATAGTTAAGGGAAATGCAAATAACCGTACGAGAAAGATACTTTTAAACCCAAAAGGTTTTCTCCCAGTGATTATGTAAAAGTTAAATTCGCTAATGTCTACAGTTGAAAAAATTGTAGCCTGTAGACATCCGGCTGATACACCTTCGTACGTGACCTTAAGGCCGGCGCTTGAGAAGAAATTCAATGTTAATCATTGTGCTTCTGCCCCAGATTTTGTTTCATAGCGAAGGCAAGTGTAATCTGGCTCTCTGGACGAGACATGAATAATCACCGGGTTGTCCCTGCAAATATTTTTAAAATAAACATTATTTTGAGAATGTTTATTTTCGTGCACTTGACGGGACTATTGGAGTACTTTGCCAGATACATTAAATAGCGTATATTTGAGTAGTAGTCAATTCCAGGTCGGTAGTGGACGGAAACTGAAACTGTAGTGGCAATGTATTTTCTCAAAGAACTGGGTTCCAGGATCATTGACATGACTAGGGACCCAAGGGAAGCCACCTTCCTTTCCACCGTTTCCGTGTGGCGATCCAGAGGGGAGGGGGGGTGCTTCCAACTTCAATAAAAGTCATCCTATAGCAGGATCTAGAAATGCGGCACCACAATAGCTTTTTCCATCAAATTTTCCTTCCATATAGGTTGTGGAAAATTCTAGCAGAGGCTCGGCCATGTAGTCGATATACATCTTTCCACTAGCCCCTTTAATCCTGTATCCAAACCAGAACTGGAAGGGTACAATTTAGGACACAGTGAAGTTGTCTGGCTTTATTCCAGGGAAGCCTTCTGTTTCTGAACCTCCAGAAGGGTACAATGGAGAGTAAGATACAGTTATCCGGCCCCACAATTTTCCAACAGAGGCTCCTTAAGACGCACTTGCAAGCGAATGCTGAAAGCAGTGACTTGGGGGTATCACCAGCATTATCATACTGTACTGTGGTCGTGACTGGTCCGTCACGGCCGACTTGCGGTACTCCATCCTGCTGGTGCTTGGGGGAGTGGGGGAAGGTGATGCCCTGGCGGCGGCGGCAGATGAAGTGGAGGAGGCGACGACGTCGAAAGAGGAGGGAAGGGAGGAGATAGTGGAGACGGCAGAGGAAGAAGAAGGGATGGCAGCAGCAGATGGGAAGAAAGGATGGCAACGGCAGATAGGAAGAAGGGATGGCAGCAGGAGCGGTGGCAAATGATGATTATGTCGCCGCCGATACTGCTGCTTTGATGCAAAAGAAGACAACATCGTTGGAAGGATGCAACCTGTCGTCCAAATGAAAACACAACTTTTTGAAACAAGCAATAAAACGTCTAGAAATCAACGTCGGCACGTTGAGTACAACGCTAGTCTTCCGACGTTCTTAATGTTTATCGACATTATCAATGTATGTTATTTTAAGTTGAGATTAATGTAAAGTTAGTTACGTATCCAAAATTAACCCCTTCAGTGAGATCTCGACTCGTTAGCGAAAGGCTCTTGATCCGAGGAGATGAAGCTGATCAGCACTGTATCTGTCCTCCATTTCAGGAAAATTCTGGTTATATAGACGATTTCCATTCAGTGACTTGTGAGTCATGACTTGGAACTTTTTATGGATGCAGGATGCGACTTACGAGCCTTGAACTGTTTTGCGTAAATTGTGATAAGGATTTACGTATTGCGGTAGCAAATTGAAGACGACAACAGCAAGTTGGTAATAACATCGAACCTACAACGGCGACACTTTTTGATACTCGAAATGCTGAATAACTACTGGGATTTCAGTACTTTTCATATTTTACGAGTTAAAACATTTTTAATATCCATTTCTAAGACCGAAAAAATTACAAAATACCCAAACCAGGGAGAATTATAAGCACAAACACTTACCAGTCAGGAAGGTGTCTTCATTGTCTTGAGGTTAGTCACTGAGTATTCTCTTATGAGAAACGCTTGTAATAATTTTTATATATTGTTTTAATTACATTTCTGCGTCCAGCATCCTGAACGTCATGAAATTAATTAGTATATAACTTGAGTCTATTAATATTAGCACAAACAAATAATGTTCACATTAATATTAACATGATCAGTTAAGTAAATATAACACTGCATCACTGATAACTTTCATCAGTTTGGTTAGCACACTTATCTTCGTTGTTGTTATAATTACAATTATTGTCATCATTTCTGATAAACATATTATTAAGATCATGAATGTTATAACCATCGCTGTCGTCATTAATATTAACGCCAGATCACTGGTACTGTTATCATTGCGTCGTCCCACCTTCACTGGATCAACTCCACCATCAGTCATTGTTCCTTATATGTGTGTACTGTGTATAGATTACTCGTGTGTGTGTGTGTGTGTGTGTGTGTGTGTGTGTGTGTGTGTGTGTGTGTGTGTGTGTGTGTGTGTGTGTGTGTGTGTGTGTGTGTGAGAGAGAGAGAGAGAGAGAGAGAGAGAGAGAGAGAGAGAGAGAGAGAGAGAGAGAGAGAGAGATTATGTATGTACTAGTCTGACTTGTTGCTAATAAAAAATACCTACACATACCAACACATACCACCGTTGTCACCACCACCATTGCCACAACCACCAGCACCCGCCATTGCCACCAGCACCCACCATTGCCACTACCACCAGCACCCACCATTACCACCACCACCAGCACCCACCATTACCACCACCACCAGCACCCACCATTACCACCACCACCAGCACCCACCATTACCACCACCACCATTGCCTCCAGCACCCACCACCACCACCATTGCCACCACCACCCACCACCACCACCATTGCCACCACCACCAGCACCCACCATTACCACCACCACCAGCACCCACCATTACCACCATCACCACTAGTGGAGAGTAATAACGACACTAGAGTGAGCAGAAGGCGGCATACATCACCATTATCAACATGGTGTGAGCGTGGCTGGTGCCCATTAGATTAATTACACTGCTCACGGTAAGGTAGTCGCCGCGCCTCGTGATATGCCGCGTCTATCACTTCTTCAGCAGTATACCAAAACCCTCTCATATCTCCTGATATAATCTGCCCTGTGGTGTTATAGGAAGTTGTCACTCCACTCAACCGCAGTTACAGTAAATCTCAGGAACTTCTGTTCACACTCAGTATAAACCTATCCATAATTTCTTGTGTGTTTAATAGCCATTATCTCATGGCAAATTAGGAGGCCTTGTGTGAGGCCTTCTTATGTGATAAGGTAAATGAAATATAAATATATATATATGTCGTGCCGAATAGGTAAAACTGGTCAATTCACAAGAACGCATTTAAAATTAAGTCCTTTCTAAAATTGTGTGCTTGACGTTTAAAGATATAGATTTTTTCATTTATGTTAATGTAAAAACTAATAATTTTCTACCATAAAGCACCTTAGAAAACTTACCTCACCTTATTATAACAAGCGCAATTTAATTTAGCCTAATCCAACTAAATGTATTTTAGATAAGTTTACAATGCTTTAATAATAAACAAACACAATGAAATATATTTTTTATCGTTAAGTTCAGAATGATTTTTGCGAAATTATTGCATACACAAATTTTCGCTTGTCTTATTTGGCAAGAAGAGCGTTGCTATTTAAGCCACAATCGCAAGTTTTACCTGTTCAGCATAATGTGTGTGTATATATATATTATATATATATATATATATATATATATATATATATATATATATATATATATATATATATATATATATATATATATGTCGTGCCGAATAGGCAGAACTTGCGCTCTTGGCTTAAATAGCAACGCTCATCTTGCCATATAGGACAAGTGAAAATTTGTGTATGCAATAATTTCGTCAAAATCATTCTGAACCTAACGAAAAAAATATGTTTCACTGTGTTTGTTTATTATTAAATTATTGTAAACAAATCTAAAATATATTTAGTTGGGTTAGGCTAAAATAAATTTTTCTTGTTATAATAAGGTTAGGTAAGCTTTCTAAGATTCTCTTTGAGCAAAATTAAAAATTATTACATTAACGTTAGTGAAAAAAATATATCTTTAAACGTATAAGAGAAAATTTCAGAAAGGACTTAATTTTAAATGAGTTCTTGCTAATTGACCAGTTTTACATATTCGGCACGACATATTTATATATATATATATATATATATATATATATATATATATATATATATATATATATATATATATATATATATATATATATATATATATAAACCAGTTAAATCACGTGTTTCTTCATTCGTGTTTATATAAAGCTGAGCCAAAAGGTAGAGAAGTGAACCTGTAATTGTTCTGGGATTTGTGGTGCTACTCACGAAGAGTTATATAAATCTCAAGATTGTCACAATTATGTTGACCCCCGAGTATTCACTAACGTTCCATGTATCACACTTTTATTATGCAAAGCTGCAATCGTATGAAAAACGACGCTGGCACTACAGCAGACAATGTTGTGTGGACTGTCTTTGCGTTTTTTTTTTTTTTTTTTTTTTTTTTTTGATCGATCATGTTGTTAACATTATTTTCAAAGCCAAGTGGAGTTAGAGATATGTCAGATATTTGGCGATACTGAGAAGGTTCTGGGACTTGTTCATGCTAAATGATTTTCATTTGACATTCTTTATACTGGTCATTATCATGAGGATCGGTGCTTGTTTTATCATTACCTATATTAGTAAGTATTATATACACGGTTGTCACCAGCCGTTAATGTTATAATACCTGAGGGTTCACCGCTGTTTCTTAGGCACTGATATTACTTACATCAAAAACAAAATAACAGTTCGTATTACTTGGATCTCGGTCAAGCAAATTGTCTCTGCTGGTTTTCTTATTGCCAAGAATAATCATTGGCACGATATGAATTCTCATTACCATTTTAAGTGCCACTATAGTCATGATTTACTACAATCAGTCTATTTCTATGGCTGACACCTTCATCATGTTCCATCACTATAGCATTTTCAATCATTATTAACATCAACTTGATGTTGCTGAGGTTGATGTGCTGAAGATGATCGTGTTGATGGTGATGATAATGGTGCTGGCTAAATCAGAGTTGGTGCCCTTGTCATAGTAATGATCGTGGCGAATCATGACTATACTGCAACTTAAAATAAAAACAGCCGCAACACCCACTCCAACTCGCCTAAATCCTCACCACCCCAACCAACCCAACTCACCAAACCCCTCCCCCCACCCCAACCCACTCACGCCAACACTCAACCCCCACCCTCATTCCAGGCAAATCACTGTTACCCCGTACCCACCAACCAACTCACTCACTGCCACCCCCACAACCATTACTCCCTCCAACCCACAAGTCAACCAACTATCCATCCACCGCAGCAGCCCACCAAAATTTCCTAACTCCTTGCTCAGTCACTGTCACAGCCATCTGTCACCACACTTTTAGCCACCACTATCACCACTACAACCACTACCCTTTATTTTCACTACTACTTACTATTACCACCACTCCTTACCACCTTCCCCTCACCACTATTTACCACCTTCTCACATCATCACCTCGTTCTCCCACCCCTCAGCCCTTCCACTCCTCCCATTATTACCACCACGCCCACCTCATCACCATCACCTCACCCCTCCTCAGCATCACCCCGTTCCCATCTTTTTACAATCATCACCCACAGCTTCCCTTTCCCCCCACCCTCCTCCCCAGTACCAGGCAGTAGAGTTTCCAGGGCAGTGAGCACTGGGTTGAGGGAAGACAACCTTGCTATTTCAAAGAGTGGCGAAATGATGAGGATTCTCGACGGCATCCCTGTAGGATTATTCCAGGCTGGATTAATGTTTCTCGAGGACATCTCTGTAGGATTATTCTAGGCTGGGAATATGATTCTCGAGGACATCCATGTAGGAATATTTCAGGATGGGATAATTATTCTCGAGAGTATCCCTGTAGGAATTTTCCTGTCCATAATCCTTCGAACATTCAAGATTGGTTATACCAGCTGTTTTTCATTCACTGTTGATTTGCGTTCGTGCGCGTGTGCGTGTGTCAACGTTTACCTACATCATCTTCAATACTAACACACGACTTGAAGATGAAACTAGAATATTACCAAGTCGTGAGCTGATCATCTTCAATTTCTCATCTTTCATCTTCAGTTTTAAATTGTGAATTGTTTCAGATACGGTATTGTGACTCACACATCATCTTGCGGCAAAATTGTGTTAAGTGAATTTTAGCAAACCATCGATTTGCTCTCTATAAATATGTAAACTTTTTACCACTTGTCTAGAATTTAAATAGTCAAGTTATGCAAGACTTGGTACCATAGTATTCAATGATAGTTATTACATTTATGCCTTGGTACTTGAGGTGGTTTAGACATATAGAGAGGGTGGAGAAAAATAGGATAACTAAGAGGGATGGAAGGGTAGGGGTCGTCTCATGAAGGGTTGGAGGGAGGGAAAGTAATGGAGGTTTTGAGTGCTAGGGGTCTGAACATCCAACAGGCTCGTGTGAGCGTGCTAGATAGGAGTAAGTGGTTGTCATGATTTAATATGTTGTTGAAGTGTGAGCAAGTAACGTTTATGAAAGGATTTAGGGAAACCAATTAGCCGGACTTGAGTCCTGGAGGTGGGAAGTACAGTGCCTAGAGGGGTGGGGAGGTTGAACTCTTCTGGAATGACAGTGACTGACAGTGTATCTTCTTTGTCGAATCACCTACCTCGGTGGGAGACGACCGGAGTGTTAAAAAGAAAATGATTACCACAACAGTAGTTACTGGCCACGAACCTCCTCGTTCTTCTAGGAACAGAGACTTGTGTGTGCAGTTTCCCCACAAGACTATTAACCCCGTGCAGGACGAGGCAGACTAGATGAGAGAGAGGCAATGCCACCTGGTCTCCATGTCCGACCCCATAGCCTTTCCTGTGTTCATGGATATTACTCTATGAGCTTCTTTTGCTACCTCCAAAAATTTTGACTAGATTTTTTTGCAATAAAGCATGGAGATTGTATTTCTAAACCTGACACTGGGAAGATCCGTGCAGTCTTTTCTCTCTTATTGGTTGCACCACTCCCATGTCGGTTTACTGGTAAAAATCGTGCCTTTTTTTCTGAACATTTTTTACCATTCTTTGACCAGGAAAGGCAAAATTTGGAGCTGTTGCCAGTTTCATTTTTGAGTTCGCTATTCAATAAGCGATTTCCCAGAACTAGCCTTTTTCCATGCCTGATGTCTACTGTTGTATGCAGTATATATTTTACAGCGTCAAGCCTTGTATTTTTAAAACTCCTAATTTAAGGCTTGCTCACTTACTGTGTGTTGATATAATATGGTGTGGTGGGGCAGAAAGCCTACCAAAAGGATACCTTCGCCGTCACCCAACCATTTTCTGGCCAGATACCAAGGTGATAAACAATCATGCACAATGTGCTCTGTCAAATAACAACTTATATATATCTTGCTCTGTTTTATAGAGCTACGTTAATTAATCTGAATGAGGTACAAATTACAAATGTAAATGTTTAATCTTGTTGCGTGATGCAAAATTTAACTTTGATGATATAAGCCAGAATGAAGCAGAGAATAATTGCATATAACGACAAACTTTTTACATCTAAAAGAAATTCAAAATTAATTAAATACTTCAGGTTGACGTTTATAGATTAAAGATTTGCCGCGAGAACTTTAGGTGTAATGAAGATGGTTCATGGAAAATGTCTTTCCAGTGTCGTCTTCAACGTTTCCATCAAGTAAGACAAACGCTTCCGCACGCATGGCAATTCGTTTATTTATTCGTGATCTCGTGACTTTAGTCCATATTCTGAGCATCTCTCAGCGAATGTTTAGATTCTGGCCGGTGATGGTGAAATAAGAATCGAACATATCTACTCGAGCTGGAATTTAAAGTTGTTCACTCTGTAATAAATATAGTTTTTAAACATGCGTATCTTCTGTTATTTATTGGATTAATGAGGGAGAGAGAAGCTGGACTAAATCAAAGTTAGAGTGTTGGCCTTGTCTTCTCCAGTATAAAGAAACGCTTAATTAGAGTAGACTGCTGCACAACAGAGGATTTTAAGGAATTGGTAAGGAACGAAGAAGAGAGACTTTGTATCTTCTGTGCTGAATATGGCTTGATGTATCTAATTTGTGCTGTTCTTGCAAATCGTTGCTGTACAATTTCTAAAGTATTCAGCATCACAGAATGCAATGTACTTCGAAGAAAAATAAGCTGATAGATTGTGTCTGCAACGCTCTCTCGGTATCCCCTTTACCCCGGTTTGGTGGCTAGTTGTTGACCTGACGGAATTTGTTTCTAGATTTGCTACACTGAAAGCGTGGAAAGCAAATATGAAAATTTTAGTGTATAATTCTTGTAGTTCATTAAGTGAAAAATGCAGAACAGTGAGACCGTTTAAAGTGTATTATTTAATTTTCATTTTTCCAACGTAAAATAAATGTGATTTTGAAAGATAGTTTTTTGTTCATACTAATTTGTAATATTAGTTTCTGAAAGCTAATTGTGGGGTAAGAGCAAGACTGAAAATTCTCACAATTCTCCCTAAAGCATTTGCTCTCCTCCTGTACATTTCAGTTTCATTTCTCCGCTAGGACCTCACTTCCAGCACTTTTTTTATTTTTTTTTTTAACATAAACTATTGGCAGTCGTTATCACATGGGGAGTAGTTGGCGTGCCTCTGTCGTAATTAATGCGAGACTTGCGTGAATAAGAGCCATGTCAAGGTTATAATTAATGGAATTCTCGCCCTATTGATCCACCCCCTCCCACACCGGGCCTTACCGGTTATAGGTTACGACAGTGATGGTGGGAGAGGGAGTGAGGTGGCACTCTGCCTGACCCTGTGACATATGTCCTGCTTTTGGCACTTGCCTCTTAGTGTGGCCCTTTTTTCTCCTATTACAGCACTCTTTTGACACTTGATTTTGAATTAACAGTTGTTTTAATACTTTATTTGAACCATTTTGGCTCTTTATTTTACTGATTTTGGTGATACAGGATCACTGTTTTGGTGATCTATTGTCACTTTTTTAGGACCGTATCTTTACTGTTTTGGGGTTCAGTGATCGCTCTAAAATCACTGTTTTCCTACCACTGTTCTTATTGTGGTGGCCCAATTAGAGCATCGTTGTGATGCTGTTCTGATGGTGGTGGGGTTCATTGTGTACAACTGTGCTATCGTTCTGCTCCTGTGGTACACTGTTGCTGTTGTGGTGGCAGTATTTTGCTGTGATGCTCTCTAATGTTTTGTTTGTGTG
>NC_091295.1:32773489-32785989 GCF_038502225.1 Cherax quadricarinatus | reverse complement strand
AGAAGAATACACTCGATCGAAGACCAGGCAGAACTACAAAGGGATCTGGACAGGCTGCAGACCTGGTCCAGCAATTGGCTCCTGGAGTTCAATCCCACCAAGTGCAAAGTCATGAAGATTGGGGAAGGGCAAAGAAGACCGCAGACGGAGTACAGTCTAGGGGGTCAGAGACTACAAACCTCACTCAAGGAAAAAGATCTTGGGGTGAGTATAACACCAGGCACATCTCCTGAAGCGCACATCAACCAAATAACTGCTGCAGCATATGGGCGCCTAGCAAACCTCAGAACAGCATTCCGACATCTTAATAAGGAATCGTTCAGGACCCTGTACACCGTATACGTTAGGCCCATATTGGAGTATGCGGCACCAGTTTGGAACCCACACCTAGCCAAGCACGTAAAGAAACTAGAGAAAGTGCAAAGGTTTGCAACAAGACTAGTCCCAGAGCTAAGAGGTATGTCCTACGAGGAGAGGTTAAGGGAAATCAACCTGACGACACTGGAGGACAGGAGAGATAGGGGGGACATGATAATGACATACAAAATACTGAGAGGAATTGACAAGGTTGACAAAGACAGGATGTTCCAGAGATTGGACACAGTAACAAGGGGACACAGTTGGAAGCTGAAGACACAGATGAATCACAGGGATGTTAGGAAGTATTTCTTCAGCCACAGAGTAGTCAGTAAGTGGAATAGTTTGGGAAGCGATGTAGTGGAGGCAGGATCCATACATAGCTTTAAGCAGAGGTATGATAAAGCTCACGGCTCAGGGAGTGACCTAGTAGCGATCAGTGAAGAGGCGGGGCCAGGAGCTCGGACTCGACCCCCGCAACCTCAACTAGGTGAGTGCAACTAGGTGAGTACACACACACCAAACACACACACACACAAACACACCAAACACACACACACCAAACACACACACACACACACCACACACACCACACAACCACACACCATACACATACCCCACACCATACACGTACCACACATACCACACACAACACATACACACAACACATACACACAACACATACACAAAACATACACACACCACACACAAACACACCACACACACAGACCACACACACACACCACACACACACACCACACACACATACCACACACAACCACGCACACACAACCACGCACACACACAACCACGCGCGCACACACACACACACACACACACACACACACACACACACACCCTACACACACACCCCCCATACACACCCCACACACACACACACCACACATACCACACACACCACACATACATACCACACACACATACCACACACACATACCACACACACACCATACACACACCACACAACACACACACAACACACACAACACATAAACACACAAAACATACACACACCACACAACACACACACAACACACACAACACATAAACACACAAAACATACACACACCACACACACACACCACACACACAGACCACACACACAGACCACACACACACCACACTCACACACCACACACACACACCACATACACAACCACACAAGCACACACACAACATACCAAACACATACATACACACCCTACTCACACACACACACACACACACCGCACACACACCCCACACACACGCCCCACACACACACCCCACACACACCCCACACCCCCACACAAACACACTCCACACACACACCACACACACACACCCCACACACACACCCCACACACCCCACACCCCCACACAAACACACTCCACACACACACACACACACACACACACACACACACACACACACACACACACACACACACACACACACACACACCCCACACACACACCCCACACACACCCCACACACACCCCACACACACCCCACACACACACACACACACACACCCCACACACACACACACCCCACACACACACACACACACGCACCCCACACACACACACACACACACACACACATATACCCCACACACACACACATACCCCCCACACACACATATTCCTCACACACACACCCCACACACGCACCACACAAACACACACACCACACACACACACCACACACACACACACACACCTCATACACACACCCCACACACACCCACCCCACACACACCCACCCCACACACCCCACACACACCCCACACACACACCCCACACACACACACCACACACACACACCACACACACACACACACACACACACACACACACACACACACACAGACACAGACACACACACACACACACACACACACACACACACACACACACACACACACATACACACATACACACATACACACACACACAGACAACAGGTCCGAAGGAAGCATGGAAACTAAACTGTATGCAGAGGTCCTGTCAAACCCACATGGGGCCAAAACAAAGACAGGGAGCACTCTAGGACAGAAAGAGAGGTTGGAAGACATCGAAGGAACTAGGACATGTGCAAGGACCTTACCAGATACCTGTGGGAGCCAGGAGCAGGTGAGCAGGAAGGATAAACCAAGAAGCATAGGGGCCATAACGAGGGAAGGGACTGAAGGAAGGAACACTCCACGGGAAGGAACTAAAACACATCAGAGGATGCAATGGGAGTCACAGTGGGAGGTGGAAAGGGAGAGATCCGTGTTTGTCTATGGGCTAGACGAAGCTAAAGGGGAAACTTATGATGAAAGAAAGCAGGAGGAGAAAAAAGCGATTGAAGACATCATGAAGGTGATAGGCGAGGGGGACATGACCCAGGTGGCAAATTTTCGGAGAATTGGGTGGTTCACAAAGAAAAGGAATCGGCCTCTCAAAGTAATTTTCAAGGCAGAATCAACCCGAACCATGATCCTGCAGGAGAAAGCACGGCTGAGAGGCAAGCAGGAGTTCCGGAGTGTGTACCTCGACCGAGACAGAACACAGGACGAAAGGAAGACAATGAAAGAGAGAGTTCAAAAACGAAAGGAGAAATGGGAGGAAATGAAAAAGGAGAGCAGAATAACCCAGGATCAAATGGAAGGACAAGCGCATCCCCCAGAAACACCTGCAGAAGGACTCCAGCCACGACACCCCCAAGGCAACTGAACAATCCAAACCAACCATCACACACCGATCCCTCTGTTTCCACCCCCCGCACCACAGTTACAGTATTAGAACAGAAGTTGAAGGTTTGGTACACAAATGCAGATGGATTAACGAATAAACATGAGGAATGGCAAGAAAGAATCAATGAGAAGTCCCCAGACATCATAGCAGTTACAGAAACAAAACTCATGGAGACAACAGATGCAATCTTCCCACCAGGATACCAGATCATGAGGAAAGATAGAAGGGGCAGGGGGGGAGGTGGGGTTGCTCTGCTCGTAAAAAACAGATGGAAATTCGAGAAAATGGAAGGAATAGATGAGACGGGAGAAAGAGACTACATAGCAGGTACACTTCAGTCGGGGAACACAAAGTGGTCATTGCAGTGATGTATAATCCACCACAGAACTGCAGGAGGCCAAGAGAGGAATATGAAGAGAGCAACAGAGCAATGGTGGACACACTTGCTGAGGTGGCAAGAAGAGCTCACTCCAGCAGAGCAAAGTTGCTGGTTATGGGGGATTTCAACCACAGGGAGATTGACTGGGAAAACCTGGAGCCACATGGGGGTCCCGAAACATGGAGAGCCAGGATGTTGGACGTGGTGCTGGAAAACCTCATGCACCAACATGTTAAGGACACTACCAGAGTGAGAGGGGAGGATGAACCAGCAAGATTGGACCTTGTGTTCACCCTGGGCAGCTCAGACATTGAGGACATCAAGTATGAGAGTCCCCTAGGAGCTAGCGACCACGTGGTTCTGTGCTTTGAATACATAGTAGAGCTGCAAGTGGAGAGAATAACAGGAGTAGAATGGGAAAAACCTGACTATAAAAGAGGGGACTACATAGGGTTGAAGAACTTCCTGCGGGAGGTCCAGTGGGACAGAGAACTGGCAGGAAAGCCAGTAAATGAAATGATGGAATATGTAGCAACAAAATGCAAGGAGGCAGTGGAAAGGTTCATTCCCAAGGGCAACAGTAACAACGGGAAGACCAGAACAAGCCCCTGGTTCACCCGACGGTGTAAGGAGGCAAAAACAAAGTGCAATAGAGAATGGAAAAAGTACAGAAGGTAGAGAACACACGAAAATAGGGAGATCAGTCGCAGAGCCAGGAATGAGTACGCACAGGTAAGGAGGGAGGCCCAGCGACAGTATGAAAATGACATAGCATCGAGAATCAAGACTGACCCGAAACTGTTGTATAGCCACATCAGGAGGAAGACAACAGTCAAAGACCAGGTGATCAGATTAAGGACAGAAGGTGGAGAACTCACAAGAAATGATCAGGAGGTATGTGAGGAGCTGAACAGGAGATTTAAGGAAGTTTTTACATTAGAGACAGGAAGGGCTGTGGGAAGACAGAACAGAAGGGAACATCAAGAGGGAATATACCAACAAGTGTTGGATGACATACGAACAACTGAGGAGGAGGTGAAGAAGCTCTTAAGTGACCTTGACACCTCAAAGGCGATGGGACCGGACAACATCTCCCCATGGGTCCTTAGAGAAGGAGCAGAGATGCTGTGTGTGCCTCTAACCACAATCTTCAACACATCCCTTGAAACTGGGCAACTACCTGAGAAATGGAAGACAGCTAATGTAGTCCCCATATTTAAGAAAGGAAACAGAAACGAGGCACTAAACTACAGACCTGTGTCTCTGACATGTATCGTGTGCAAAGTCATGGAGAAGATTATCAGGAGGAGAGTGGTCGAACACCTGGAAAGGAACAAGATTATAAAGGAAAACCAGCATGGGTTCATGGAAGGCAAATCTTGTATCACAAACCTCCTGGAGTTTTATGACAAGGTAACAGAAGTAAGACACGAGAGAGAGGGTTGGGTAGATTGCGTTTTCCTAGACTGCAGGAAGGCCTTTGACACAGTTCCCCACAAGAGATTAGTGCAGAAGCTGGAGGATCAGGCACACGTAAAAGGAAGGGCACTGCAATGGATAAGGGAATACCTGACAGGGAGGCAGCAACGAGTCATGGTACGTGAAGAGGTTTCACAGTGGGCGCCTGTTACGAGCGGGGTCCCACAGGGGTCAGTTCTAGGACCAGTGCTATTTTTGATATATGTGAACGACATGATGGAAGGAATAGACTCTGAAGTGTCCCTGTTCGCAGATGACGTGAAGTTGATGAGAAGAATTAAATCGGACGAGGATGAGGCAGGACTGCAAAGAGACCTGGACAGGCTGGACATGTGGTCCAGCAACTGGCTTCTCGAATTCAATCCAGCCAAATGCAAAGTCATGAAGATTGGGGAGGGGCAAAGAAGACCGCAGACAGAGTATAGGCTAGGTGGACAAAGACTACAGACCTCACTCAGGGAGAAAGACCTTGGGGTGACCATAACACCGAGCACATCACCGGAGGCACACATCAACCAAATAACCGCTGCAGCATACGGGCGCCTGGCAAACCTGAGAATAGCGTTCCGATACCTTAATAAGGAATCGTTCAAGACACTGTACACTGTGTATGTTAGGCCCATACTGGAGTATGCAGCACCAGTCTGGAACCCACACCTGGTCAAGCACGTCAAGAAGTTAGAGAAAGTACAAAGGTTTGCAACAAGGCTAGTCCCAGAGCTCAAGGGAATGTCGTACGAGGAAAGGTTAAGGGAAATCGGACTGACGACACTGGAGGACAGAAGGGTCAGGGGAGACATGATAACGACATACAAGATACTGCGGGGAATAGACAAGGTGGACAGAGATAGGATGTTCCAGAGAGGGGACACAGGGACAAGGGGTCACAACTGGAAGCTGAAGACTCAGACGAGTCACAGGGACGTTAGGAAGTATTTCTTCAGTCATAGAGTTTTCAGCAAGTGGAATAGCCTAGCAAGTGAAGTAGTGGAGGCAGGAATCATACATAGTTTTAAGAAGAGGTATGACAAAGCTCAGGAAGCAGAGAGAGAGAGAGGATCCAGTAGCGATCAGTGAAGAGGCGGGGCCAGGAGCTGAGTCTCGACCCCTGCAACCACAATTAGGTGAGTACAATTAGGTGAGTACACACACACCCCACACACACACACACCCCACACACACGCACACACCCCCCACACACACACACCCCACACACCACACACACACACACACACACACACACACACACACACACACACACACACACACACACACACACACACACACACACACACACACAGTGTAGTGGGTCACAAGCGCCAGGCTCCGAGAATCTTAGTGCTTTTAGGGCGTGTTTTAGCAGCTAGAAGCAACCAGTGTTAGTGACAACGTCAGTGAACAACCCTACAAGTGATAACCAGTGTATTAGCAAACATAAATAAAGTGAAGGCGAGAGAAAGCCTGAAATTATTCAACAAAATTTCAAAGCGCCAGTCGTTGAGGCCTAGTTGGCACCTGTTGCCACATTGTTACACATATACAAAGTACAAATCGAGTGACTAAAGAGAAAAGACCAAATAGAATTAAGAGAGGCATAAAGTGATAACCAGTGTATTAGCAAACATAAATAAAGTGAAGGCGAGAGAAAGCCTGAAATTATACAACAAAATTTCAAAGCGCCAGTCGTTGAGGCCTAGTTGGCACCTGTTGCCACATTGTTACACTTATACAAAGTACAAATCGAGTGACTAAAGAGAAAAGACCAAATAGAATTAAGAGAGGGTGGCTAATGACAAAATGTGATGTAGCACACAGAGTGAACAAGCTAGCCAGAAAGGGGATATATATATATATACATACATATACATAAATATATATAAGCAGAGGTGGTGGCAGCAGTAGGCCTGAGGGAGTAGCGCCGCCATAACAGGCTGGGTGTCATCACAAATAAGTAGTGTACTTACCCAAAGTGAAGTGTAAATTATAAAAGTAGCAGTATACAAGTGATAAGTGTGGTAAATGAGGACTCAAAAGGGCAACAAGATAAGAATAGCGAAGAAGCCAGCGGCGGAAGGGCGAGGTGCACGAGTCATCGTACAGCAAGCATCGTACAGCGAGCATCGTACATCAGGCATCTGGATGGACGTCCCCTCTGACCAGTAACGTACAAATCACCTGTTTTGTGGTTGGCGGGAAGTCTGAGTGATAGAGCCGGCCCAGCGGTCACTGGTAACTCGATATCTAAACCCTGCTCCAGAGCGATTATCATACACACAACACCTAGCAGTAGTAGGAAGATAAACTTTGTAGGAGTAAGGATTAAGCAGGAGGATTAAGTCGTGGCTAATGGGACTACAGCCCTGACAACAGTTTCGAGAGATAATGGTCTAGGACACAAAGACAGTACAATCTGAGAAGCAAGTACTGGGTACACATGTAGTAAAAGGTAGTACATAACTAGGTGAAAGAATGACTTGTTAACACACGCTAGTATTATAATTATTAGAACTACTTTCAGTGTTAATGGTATCTCATTAGTATTACGGATACACAGAAGTGAATTGTATTTCTGGGACATATAAACAACTGACGTGCTCACACACACACACACGCACGCGCACACACATACACACTCGGGGCCAGGAGCTGGGTCTCGACCCCTGAAACCACAACTAGGTGAGTACACACAGCTGATCCTTGGAATTTGACCGCCTCCCCCACAGACCTCTTACCTTTCCCCTCCCTCGCGTTTCTCCCTCTCAATACCCTCTTTCCCTCCTTTCTCCCTCTCTCTCTTTTTCTCTCCCTCTCCCTCTCTTTCTCCCTCTCTCTACCCTTTCTCTCCCCCTCACATTTCTCTCTCTCCCCCTTGGTCTTATCCCTCACCCCCATACTCTCTCCTCTCTCTCCCTCTTTCTACCCTTTCTCTCTCCTCTCTCTCCCTCTTTCTACCCTTTCTCTCTCTCCCCCACACCCTCTCCCTCCTCTACACATGTAGTAAAAGGTAGTACATAACTGGGTGAAAGAATGACTTGTTAACACACGCTAGTATTATAATTATTAGAACTACTCTCAGTGTTAGTGGTATCTCATTAGTATTACGGATACACAGAAGTGAATTGTATTTCTGGGACACATAAACAACTGACGTGCCCACACACACACACGCACGCACACATACACACTCGGGGCCAGGAGCTGGGTCTCGACCCCGAAACCACAACTAGGTGAGTACACACAGCTGATCCTTGGAATTTGACTGCCTCCCCCACAGACCTCTTACCTTTTCCCTCCCTCACGTTTCTCTCTCTCAAAGCCTTCTTCCCTCCTTTCTCCCTCTCTCTTTCTCTCCCTCTCCCTCTCCCTCTCTTTCTCCCTCTCTCTACCCTTTCTCTCCCCCCTGACATTTCTCTCCCTCCCCCTTGGTCTTATCCCTCACCCCCATACTCTCTCCTCTCTCTCCCTCTTTCTACCTTTTCTCTCTCCTCTCTCTCCCTCTTTCTACCCTCTCTCTCTCTCTCCCCCACACCCTCTCCCTCCTCTAGCCTTCTGTCTGTGGTAATAAAAAGTTAAAAAAAAAAAAAAAAAAATAGGTGGCCTTAGAGGACGGAAACCCAGAGATCTGGTGGACGAACCAGGGAGGAAAGACTGGGAGCTAGAGCTCCAAAAAAGGGAGGAAGAGTGGGGAAGGAGGATAGTAGAGCTTGGTAAGAAAATGGAGGAGCGGATAGCTGAAGAGTGCAGGAAGTGGGAAGTACAGGTCTTAGCAGCAGAAGCTAGGATACAGTGCTTAGAAGAGAAACTGCAAAGCCTGAAACAGATTAGAGAGACAAATGACAATTCAGGTGTGACATCAGGAAATTCAAAGTCAGGCGCAGACAAGGGGATGGTAAGCAACAACAGAGACATGCCGAACATGAAGGCCCTATCAGACCCATGTGGGGCCAGGGAAAAGACGACGAGCACACTAAGATCAAACGACAGGTCCGAAGACAATGAAGGTATGCTATATGCAGAGATTCTAACAGCCAACTGCAGTAGCAAGGGACAGCTGGTCAGGAAAGACAGTCCACTGAGAATAGAAGTTTCAGATATGACAGGGACTGAAGGCAAGAACATGTCAATGGAAGGAAATAAAATGCCTCAGAGGACGCAGATGGAGACTCAGTGGGAGGAGGAAAGGGCGAGGTCAGTTTTTGTGTACGGGCTCCAAGAAGCCAAGGGGGCCAACTTTGAAGAAATAAAACAGGAGGAGAAAAAAATGATTGAAGGCATCATGAAAACAATAGGGGAGGGCAATATGACCCAGGTGACAAATTTTCAGAGAATTGGGTGGTTTGCGAGTGGAAGGATACGGCCTGTCAGAGTAACTTTCAAGGAAGAATCAGTTCGAACCAGGATTCTGCAAGAGAAAGCAAGACTGAGGGACAAAGAGGGGTACCAGAGAGTATACCTCGACCGCGACAGAACACAAGAAGAAAGGACTACACTGAAAGAGAGGGTACAGAGAAGCAAGGAGGAACGAGAAGCAATGAAAATGAGCAGGACCCAGACACAGGAGGAAGGGCAAACACACCCCACAGAATCTCCCACCAAAAGACTCCACCCGCGACATTCCCAACGCAACTGAGCAACCTATACTACAACCCACTCACTGTTCCCTCTGCCACCAATCCCCATATCACAAACCTCACCCCAACAGCTGTCTCTTATGGGCATTCTGACCCCACCCCCATCAACACAAACCCCACCTACACCACAGCCCCATATAGGCCCCCACCAAGGCTCTCGCTCCCCCAACCCCAATATTCTTGCATGACCACAATGATAGAAAAGAAACTAAAGGTTTGGTACACAAACGCGGATGGAATAATGAATAAACATGAGGAGTGGAATGAAAGAATCAGTGAAAAATCCCCAGACATCATAGCAGTCACAGAAACAAAACTCGCTGAGACAATAACAGACACAATCTTCCCAACAGGATATCAGATCCTGAGGAAAGATAGAAGGAGTAGAGGGGGAGGAGGGGTTGCACTGCTCATAAAACACCGATGGGGATTTGAGGAAATGGTAAGGCATGGACATGATTGGAGAAAGAGACTACATTGTAGGTACAATTCAGTCCGGAGAACATAAAGTAGTCATTGGAGTGATGTATAACCCACCACAGAACTGCAGGAAGCCAAGAGAGGAGTACGAAGAAAACAACAGGGTGATGGTGGACACACTGGCTGAGGTGGCAAGAAGAGCTCACTCGAGCAGAGCAAAGTTACTGGTAATGGGCGATTTCAACCACAGGGAGATCGACTGGGAAAACCTGGAGCCACATGGGGGTCCCGAAACATGGAGAGCCAAGATGATGGATGTGGTACTTGAAAACCTCATGCATCAACATGTCAGGGACACAACCAGAGAGAGAGGGGAGGATGAGCCAGCAAGACTGGATCTTGTGTTCACCCTGAGCAGTTCAGACATTGAGGACATCACTTATGAGAGGCCCCTTGGAGCTAGCGATCATGTGGTTCTGAGTTTTGACTATATAGTAGAGTTACAAGTGGAGAAGGTAACAGGAACTGAAGGGGACAGGCCAAACTATAAGATAAGAGATAAGATAAGATTTCGTTCGGATTTTTAACCCCGGAGGGTTAGCCACCCAGGATAACCCAAGAAAGTCAGTGCGTCATCGAGGACTGTCTAACTTATTTCCATTGGGGTCCTTAATCTTGTCCCCCAGGATGCGACCCACACCAGTCGACTAACACCCAGGTACCTATTTGCTGCTAGGTGAACAGGACAACAGGTGTAAGGAAACGTGTCGGAATGTTTCCACCCGCCGGGAATCGAACCCGGGCCCTCCGTGTGTGAAGCGGGAGCTTTAGCCACCAGGCCACCGGGCCACCAAGGGGGGACTACACAGGTATGAGAAACTTCCTGCAGGAGGTTCAGTGGGACAGAGAAATGGTAGGAAAATCAGTAAGCGAGATGATGGAATATGTGGCAACAAAGTGCAAGGAGGCAGAGGAAAGTTTTGTTCCCAAGGGAAACGGAAATAATAGGAAGACCAAAACGAGTCCTTGGTTTACCCGAAGGTGTAGGGAGGCAAAAACTAAGTGCAACAGAGAATGGAAAAGGTACAGGAGGCATAGGACCCAGGAAAACAAGGAGATTAGTAGAAGAGCCAGAAACGAGTATGCACAGATAAGGAGGGAGGCCCAGCGACAGTATGAAAACGACATAGCATCGAAAGTCAAATCTGACCCGAAACTGCTGTATAGCCACATTAGGAGGAAGACAACAGTCAAGGACCAGGTGATAAGGCTGAGGAAAGAAGGTGGAGAACTCACAAGAAACGATCAAGAGGTATGTGAGGAGCTCAACACGAGATTTAAGGAAGTATTTACAGTAGAGACAGGAAGGACTCTGGGGGGACAGACCAGATGGGGACACCAGCAAGGAATACACCAACAAGTGTTGGACGACATACATACAGATGAGGAGGAGGTGAAGAAACTGCTAAGGGACATCGATACCTCAAAGGCAATGGGACCAGACATCTCCCCGTGGGTCCTTAGAGAGGGAGCAGATATGTTGTGCGTGCCACTTACCACAATCTTCAACACATCCCTGGAAACTGGGCAACTACCTGAGGTATGGAAGACGGCAAATGTAGTTCCCATTTTTAAAAAAGGAGACAGAAAAGAGGCAATAAACTATAGACCTGTGTCATTGACGTGTATAGTATGCAAAATTATGGAGAAGATTATCAGGAGGAGAGTGGTGGAGCACCTGGAACGGAACAGGAGTATAAATGCCAACCAGCACGGATTCACGGAAGGCAAATCCTGTGTCACAAACCTTCTGGAGTTTTATGATAAAATAACAGAAGTAAGACAAGAGAGAGAGGGGTGGGTTGATTGCATCTTCTTGGACTGCAAGAAGGCCTTTGACACAGTTCCTCACAAGAGATTAGTGCAGAAGCTAGAGCATCAGGCGCATATAACAGGAAGGGCACTGCAATGGATCAGAGAATACCTGACAGGGAGGCAACAACGAGTCATGGTACGTAATGATGTATCACAGTGGGCACCTGTGACGAGCGGGGTCCCACAGGGGTCGGTCCTAGGACCAGTGCTATTTTTGGTATATGTGAACGACATGACGGAAGGGTTAGACTCAGAAGTGTCCCTGTTTGCAGATGATGTGAAGTTAATGAGGAGAATTAAATCTGATGAGGACCAGGCAGGACTTCAAAGAGACCTGGACAGACTGGACACCTGGTCCAGCAAATGGCTTCTCGAATTTAATCCTGCCAAATGCAAAGTCATGAAGATGGGGGAGGGGCACAGAAGACCACAGACAGAGTATAGGCTAGGTGGCCAAAGACTGCAAACCTCACTCAAGGAGAAAGATCTTGGGGTGAGTATAACACCGAGCATGTCTCCGGAAGCACACATCAATCAGATAACTGCTGCAGCATATGGGCGCCTGGCAAACCTGAGAACAGCATTCCGATACCTTAGTAAGGAATCATTCAAGA
>NC_091295.1:32753489-32763489 GCF_038502225.1 Cherax quadricarinatus | reverse complement strand
ATTGGATCTGTGCTCCAATTCCCCGAATTAAGCCTGAATGCCTTCCACATCCCCCCCCCAGGCGCTGTATAATCCTCCGGGTTTAGCGCTTCCCCCTTGATTATAATAATAATTCAAACTCAACAGTAAAGTTTGTAGAATGGGCTAAGCTATTTAATTTGCCAAGGAAATGGTGTATATCTACATTTTTGGGCATAAGACACAAAATATCATCAACATATCTGAACCATTTAGCTCTATTAGGGAGGATTGCGTTAAGCAGCCTTGTTTCAAAAAATTTCATGTATAGGTTACTAAGAACAGGTGAAAGAGGATTTCCCATTGCCATACCAAACTTCTAAGTGTAAAACTTATCATTAAATACAAATTTTGCATCAACAATGCAAAGTTTAGTAAGTTTAATGATAGGAACTGGCAATGGTAAATCATAGTTAACGAGTTCTTCAGATATTATTAAGGGTAATAATGAATTCAAATTTAAAATTTACAGAAAACCTACAAATACCTGTTCCTATGTCCACTATTATTCTTCGCATCAAGATAGAGTTAAACTCTCTGTTTTCTCATCAATGTTTTTGAGAGCTTTACGAATTTGTAGTCCAGAGTTCATAGATGAGGAAATATCCAAAATTTATGAAATAGGTAATGATTTGAAATACTCAAGAAATGTAATTGATAAATCTTTTAAAGTTGCTAGAAATACTTTTTACAATCCAAAAAGGGACAACCAGCCTTATTCAACTAAAAATATGTTGGTTCTCCCTTACCATGAAAACTTGGTTGATATGCCTTCTCTTCTTAAGACTTTTAATATTAAAGTTGTATTCAAAAATCTTGATGCAGTAAAAAAACTTTTGATAAAGAATTCCCCCCAAAATGCTGATGGATGTGTCTATAAGATTCCTTGTAAAATTTGCGATAAAGTTTATTACGGTCAAACTGGTAAAAATCTCGAACTAAGATTAAAACAACATAAATATAGCATTAGAACTGGACAAGATTCCAATGCTCTATTTATTCATGTAAGAGATTTTAACCGTCCAATTGATTTTCAAAAAGTTGAGAAAGTAGTATCAAGCAAGTCCATGGTCGACAGGAATATAATTGAATCTTGTTTCATAAAAAGCAGTTTTGACAATAATATGAATATTTCCTTTGGTTTATATAAATTAGTTCCATTTATAATTAATAGAATTTGGGAAGAATTTAGTAATACACTGGACAAATAATAATTTTTAAAATTTCTTATTTCTTGGGTAGAATAGTTTGTTGGTGGGTTGTGTGAAGGACCTGTCTAGTTGGGCCGGCGGGCCTGCTGCAGTGTTCCCTTTCTTATGAGTCGCGCGTCAGGTGTTTAACTGTTGTGGGAGCTGATAGTGAGGTGTTGGCTGGACCCCTTATATACCTTCCTTTGATGCTTTACTTTCATAGTTCCTTGATAATGTGAGTAGTCACGAAAGCGCTTGAAATTTCTCTATTCTTTCACAGTGGTTGTTTTGCATATTCTGAAATCACCTGTTTACTGTGATCTTATTGCATATATATGTAATATATATATATATATATATATATATATATATATATATATATATATATATATATATATATATATATATATATATATATATATATATATATATATATATATATATATATATATATATATAATGTATGCATGTGTAAAATAACTAAATTGCTCACTCATTACTGCTTAGAGAGTGAAAAAAATCTGCTGTAGCCCTGAAGATAACTCCACAGTTGCCTCTTGAAAGACTGGAGATCAAAGGTGTCAGGGAAGACACAGGGTGGTAGTTAGTTCCACTGAATGACTGTGGAATGGAGAAAATGAGACAGTATAGCTTTCTTTTCTGGGATTAGCAACACAAAACATCTGTGAGAAGAGATTGCGGTGCGATTTTTGTGACCATATATGAAGTGGAGAACGGGAAGAGGGTACAAAATTTGCACGTTCTTCAGAGCAATGGTTTGAAAGTAATAGAGTATAAAAGGTTGATTTAAAGTTTAATATATCTGTACTCCACGAGGGCAATTAAGGCTGTAAGTTATGTGTCCACTGGTCAAGGATACTTTAATTACTAAAACAGATACTGGAGTAAACTTTCAGATTATGTAATATATAGCCAACTCTCGGTGCTAGAAATGTCTTTTTTCAGGTAGAAAGGTGTGCAACTTTGTAGTGGGTGGCTCGTTCAAAATTTGTTTTAAGGTCAGGTGCATTGATGACAATAACCTTCCTTAGACGTAGACTCCTGGTAACAGGGAAGCCACTTCAGTTGTGACAGCAGTAATCTTGTATAGAAAAGGCGAATGAAGTCTAAATAACTAAACTGAAGTTAATTATCTTAAGCAAAAAAACATCAATTTTTTTTGGAGGCACTGAAAATTATAGAAATAGAAATTTTCCTGGGAGAAATATATGATTAAGGTGATTAAAATACTGAGAAACGATTCAAGTTCAATGCATGAAATTTCGTATTGAAGCTTGCAATCCGACAAAAAAAAGTGTATTAATAGAATTTCAATGTGCAGGTGGAAGGTGTTTCACGAAGATAAGGAACCAATATCAAACACAAGAGAAATGTACTGCAAAGTACTTGATAGAGTGGATAAATTCTGTTTCATTTATGGCATGCCTACACGATGATGAATCAGTCATCTCACCACGAAGAAAACTAGTGCAGTACAGTCAGGGATGAAACAGGAGAGCCAATACAGTTAAGAGTGAGACAGTTCTGAAATATCCATACACTCGGTGGTGCACCGTCTGGGACATATCCTTTTCTTCGTGTTTAATATTATTAATGCTTGTAAACTTAGTTAAGATGATTTACAGGATTCAGTCGTAGTAGAAATAATATCCAGAAGACTGAAGTTGTCACTGTTAGAGCTTAAAAATATTGGCTTCGTCACCTGTATATTATTTTATATATGTTTGTGTAAAATTACCTATTTACGTATTGACGATTTTTTTAAGAAGAGCGGTAACATATTATTGATGATATGCAATACCAGCAAGTTGATAAATAAAACATTTGCAACACTTAGGTATCTTCAGTGCCGAAATGTCTCTCCTGTACAACAGGCTTTCTCAGTCAGTTACAGGTGAATGCAGCACTGGAAGCAGAATCGACGTGATCAGTCCGAGGTAGAAGGTGATCAGTCCCTTTAGGCTTCAGGTACTGATCACATCAGTACCACTACTACTGCTTTCAGTGCTGTATTCATCTGTATCCGACAGACGAAACGCTTCTTAACATGAATGGGTAGGTGTAGGCTCCAGGAAAGAAATTCATTCACTATGATAGATCTGACATATGCTTCATATTCAATGTGTTTGAAAGTCGTTGACACATTTAACAGGATCATATCTGACGATGATATCTCATCTATCTCTTACCTGTATTCCATCTCAGATGTTCTTTTTCCTTCCCTATTGTCATCATCATTAGTTTTATTTTATCTGTGAACGGAGAGATATAGAACTTTATCTCTTCTGGCATGTTGTTTACATAGAAATAGTAAGGGTCCCACAAAGCATCCACCCTTTATCAACCAAGAATATGCAGTCCATCCACCCTTCTTACCTGTTATATGACTATCCTCCTATCACAAAATTTCCAGTAGGTTTGTATGACAAGACTTATGTAAACACGGTTGTATTATCATCCGAATCCTCTGTTCTCCAGGTGCTTCACTGTTCTCCTGATTATCTTCTCCATTACCTTCGACAATATACACATCAAGAATATAGGTCAGGAGTTTTGCACTACTAGTCAGTGTCCTTGCTTGATTATTGGGACTAAATTCTGTTGTTTTTCTTCATGTTTTAGGTAGTGTGTGTGTGTGTGTGTGTGTAGATCACCAAATGTGTATTCACATTTCATGTTGGTCTTCACCACTCCTTCATAGTGAACATGATCACACTTCCCTTCCCGCCGCAGACACTGGGCCTGCCGTGTCTGCCCAACCATATTAATTCCGATTTTCGCATTTCGACTCCCATGTCGCTCTAAGTCGTACCCACAACGACCTGGCTCGCGGTGATTATTTTTAGACCGACTCTGTGAATGAAAGCAATCAGTTAGACAAGAAAAACACTAACCTGGGATTAACAGCAATATCCGCGGGGTAACCGCCAAAACTCACGCAACCTAACCGGCCACCGCAGGCGCCCGCAAACCTCCACACCAAACCTGTTAACTTCATTAACCCAACAGGAATATTAATGCGGGATCACGCCATTCCTAGGATGACTGAAGGAAAATTTCCTTTTTTGCTTAGCTTCATTTTATATATGGAAGTGCTCAGCTCAGAGACGTATTAAATGATTTTAATTTCGGCTGCTATACACTGTATATATATTACTCCTAATACCAAGTAATATTATAAATTAAAATGTGTGTGGGTGTGTGCATGTACATACTTGCGTATAGTCACCTATATATGGTTGTGAGAGACAAATCTCTGACCTGAGAATCCTGGGAACCCGAGATTTCATCCCCCAAGTAGTCTAATGTCACATATATAAAATATACACATGCATACACATATATTGTCATTCGTGTAGTGGAGATTTTTGGCTCACTGAACTTGATCTACACAGGTACCAATGATGAAGTCAGCTAGACGAGCCTTTATAATTAACATTAATAAGCATTTGAAGCTTGCCATACGACCTGGAATGTGACCTCTGAATCTTGCCCCACGACCTGGAAAGTGATGTCTGAATCTTGCTACACGACCTGTAATGTGACGTCTGAATCTTGCCACACGACCTGGAATGTGACGTCTGAATCTTGCTACAAGACCTGTAATGTGACGTCTGAATCTTGCTACAAGACCTGTAATGTGACGTCTGAATCTTGCCACACGACCTGGAATGTGACGTCTGAATCTTGCTACACGACCTGTAATGTGACGTCTGAATCTTGCTAAAAGACCTGTAATGTGACGTCTGAATCTTGCCACACGACCTGGAATGTGACGTCTGAATCTTCTTGCTACACGACTTAGAATGTGACGGCTGAATCTTGCTAAACGACCTGGAATGTGACGGCTGAATCTTTCTAAACGACCTGGAATGTGTTGGGAGGTCACCGGCTTCGCCAACCCGGCTATATTTTGAATGAAATTTATTACCAACGAGGTTACTCCACGATCATTACTCATATTCACAATTAAATTAGTTTCTTATTTTCTTTTCCTCCTGTGTATTTTTTGGTGTGTGTGTGTGTGTGTGTGTGTGTGTGTGTGTGTGTGTGTGTGTGTGTGTGTGTGTGTGTGTGTGTGTGTGTGTGTGTGTCCGACCTATTTCTAATCACGCTAAAGAGAGGACCTGCGTGTGATTTGTTATAATTTCGTTGTCTAAGATAAACTAGGAAGATTCAGTTGCTCGAAATTTATTGCTAATCACAGCAAAATTAATTACAAGCATTTCAAATGTTCTTATTCCTTGTTGGTAATTCCATCTGCTCACTAAGTTGCTACATTAGTCAGGATGCGGTCGCTTCCTCTGCCCACCTTGCTGCATCAGCTATTTTGTGGTCACGCCCATCATGTTAAATCAGCTAGACTGCGGCCACTACCCATCTTGTTACACCAGCTAGACTGCGGTCACTGCCGATCTTGCTACATCATCTATACTGCGGTCACTACCCACTATGCTTCGTCATGACTGGTGTTTTAATAGATCTCACGATTACATTTTTGGAAAAACGTCTTACTACTCGCCGAATGGAGGGTTCGAATTCATGGCAGCCCAGTTCTAAAACTAGCAGGACAAGGCACTGGCCTGCTAGTTTTAGGAGTGGCTCGCCATAGATTCCAGTCTCCTATACGGTGAGCTGTTTACAATCATGTTATGATTTCACGACTTGTCACTCTTCTGTCCACCTTGCTGCTTCAACCAGACTGTAGTTATTCCTCCACTGCCACAATGCTGTATCATATCCAGGGTTGTCTTCCCTCTATCAGACGCTTCTGTACTTTAATATATTTCATTTTAAAATGATTTCTTATGACTTTGGCTCACCGTGTACTATTTTCACTTTTAACATTCACTATATTATTTCAATACTTTGTACAGTAAACCTTATACTTTTTATATTAGGTTATCTCCGGTAGATAATATTTGCACTCACAATCTCCCTAATTCATGAATCTTAAATATTTCATATTTAACACCATATGACAATTGTTGTAATAAACGTTCGGAAATTCTTTCACCATAACTTTTAATTTGTTGATGGGAGTTCTTCATGCATCGTCACATCAAAGAAACAACTCAACTCAAAGCAGGGCACACTCTAAGAATCTTTAAACAGTATCATTATAAATTATTGGACCCTACCTGGAAAAAGCGATCCTGCACTATTAGAGATGACGTATGTATCAAAGTATGACTTGGATCAGAGAGGGCAGGCATATGTTGGTTTGAATCAGTATTTCAGACAAACTGAATGGGTCTAAGTTCTGCATGGTAAAACTATGACAATAAAAATAGACGAAAAGTTGTGCAACACAGATGCTGCGAAACCATATAAAGTCTTCGAAATAATACCAAACAAGGCAGAAATCTGGAACAGACTAGAGATACAGATAAGGTAAAAATGAATGTAATATTGTAAAAGTAGAAATAATGAATTTGAATAAAAAATTATAATGCATAAGAAATCTAAATCGAATCTCTAAGTTTTAAAAACATAAATGTGAAAATAAATTGCAAAGAATTAAGATAAATGGTATAACTAAATCGGAGGAGGAAACTAGCAAGATATTAAATATGGCGCTACAGAGTATATTTACAGTGAGAAAGACCTTAAAGCTCTTAATACATCCCCAATAACCAACTGAGATGAATCAAATCAAGAACAGTGGCAAAAAAATTAAGTAAAAGGGCCAGAGAAGATATTACCCTGCTTCAGAAAATTAAGTACAGAACATTTGAAAATTAGGGTTAGGATGTTATTTAAAAATATATTTACAAAAGATCCATAAACTACAGACAGGTCTTGCTGAAGAAAAATAATTTTTTACCACTGATATATTTCTAAATTATTTGTTTTAGAATTGAACTAATTTAATTTAGGGATTTTTTTCTTAATTCTGATACATTACCACCGGTTTTACTAACCCTGTCCCGTCTACATGCTGAGTACCTCCTATTGAACACTGCCTCCTTTGATGTGTGCGCCTACAATTTGATTGATGTTATGCATACGATATTTCTTCATATTTATAAGAATGCTAACGTCCGTAGATGTTTCGGGAAAGTACCATAAGCAATGTCAACTATATGACTTTATAGCCTGCACCCTGAATGTGAGGTGAGTAGTTGTCAAGAAATTACTTAAAAGACGAAGATATACTGGAGAGGGGGCACAGAGGGGCAGTTAAACTGGTACCATCATTAAGAAGTGCATCACTTGAAAAAAGGCTCAAAGCACTAAAACTGTTCTCCCATAGGAACTTTAGACTGAAGGGATTTCATTCAAACTGAACGAATTTGGGACATATGTATAACCGGAGAGTGTTTCGGGGGTCAATGCCCCCGCGGCCTGGTTCAAGACTATGTAAGCAAGTTCTTTTTTACAAAAATAAAGGTAACCGAAATAGACTGACCACAAATGCGCTTAAGAACCGGCTGGACAAGCAACTCGTATCTAATTCAGTTACATACTGTGCAAGAGTTGACTGTGGTTAATAGAATCCTGACACTACGTGATTCAGTTGAGGATAGTTGACACTGCGTCACCCTCGAGGACATAATAGTACTAGTGGCAGAAGTGTTGTTGATGGTAATAATAGTTCTAAAAGTATTATTAAAACTACTTTAGTCTTACCTACTAAATATCCATGAACGTTCATGCCTCTGTGCCTGCCCCGTCACCACATTGCTTGAGGCGTCCTGGTGAAATACAAGGATACTGACGCTTGCTGACTGACCATAAATTATCGAAACTTAATTGTAGATACGCCGGCATAACTAAGCTTCTCGTGCTATAAAGTTCACTAATCACGGTCCATGGTTTAAGGGACGGTTGCACGGAAGAGACGAATCAACGTCTGGCTTAGCCTTCATTTCCTTCCTTCCCATGCCGTTCCGTCTCGTCCTTTTCTGTTCCGTTCTTATCCTTTTATTTTCTATTCCTTCTTATGTTTCTTATTATCTTGCAGTGTCACTCCTTGTTTGTTTTGCTCCGTCTTCCCATTCCGTGCTCAAGAGTGCTTCTCGTAGGTTGCATGGTTGTTGTGATTTAGAACTAGGGTTGCGTGAGGGTTGTGGTTGTGGTTTTGGTGTTGATTGCATTGTGGTAGAGGGTTACGTGATGGTTGTGGATTTGATGTAGGGTTGCATGGTAGTGGTTGTGATTTTGATGTAGGTTGCATTGTGGTGGGTGTCGATACTTCGTAATGTTCAACTGTAACTGCTTGATCAGTTTTCTTTACACATTTACCATCTTATATTCTGTGCCTTTTCTATGTTGTCATTTCTTTCATCGTCGTTAATGCTATTATCATAGATACTCAATAATTAACTTCATTATCATTAAAATCATTACATTATATGACTGGCAGTGTTAACATCAGGGTCTATGACGCTATCTGTATCAGGCGATATCTTGCCATTTCCACTGTCTGTGTTTATGTACAAGTGCCAAGGTGTGTGTGTGTGTGTGTGTGTGTGTGTGTGTGTGTGTGTGTGTGTGTGTGTGTGTGTGTGTGTGTTTTGTTTCAACTGTTAAGATGTGCGAGAGAGAACAGACACTCAGGTTGCTGGGAAGATGACGGAGAACAGACACTCAGGTTGCTGGGAAGATGACGGAGAACAGACACTCAGGTTGCTGGGAAGATGACGGAGAACAGACACTCAGGTTGCAAAGAAAGACGAGACGGATTACTTGGAAGATAAGAGAAATGCCACAAAGGTTACTGGGACGATGACAGAGAACACGAGCATGGACTGCTGTCAAGATGAGACAGAACAAAGAGATAGGCTGCTGGGAAGTTGAGACAGAGAGAGACGGGCTGGCCGCGGAAACTGCACCAGAAATCGTTCTACATCACGCAAATGATTCGGTTAAATTAGGATAATAATGTGATCTGTAAGTCGCTGTGGAAGCCGGAGATATGATGAGGAAGAGGAGAAACAAGGGGAGGAAGAGAGAGAGAGAGAGAGAGAGGAGAAAGAAAAGATGAAGATGAATGGGTAAATTCAGGAAGAGAAATATATGAGACTGGGAGGAAAAGAGAGGCAAGAGGGGAAGGTGGTAAGAGAAGCCAGACATAAAGACAGAGCTGTCAAGAGAATTCCAAAATCAGGAAAATTAGTAGCTGCAAAAGCCATAGCGCTGCATCAAGACGCCACCATAGTGGAGGTGTGAAGTTATTACGGTCGCCTGCTGTATAGGTCAGGCTAAGCTGTATAGGTCAGGTTAAATTGGACACGGAAGACTGCACCTGTAACAGCCGCACCCACCAGACTCAGCGGACCAGTCGCCTGTCATGTTTTCCCTCGTATAATATCGTCTCTACCGCAGACTAAATAATCGTCACCCCGGTTGGGCTATCCGACCAGATAACCGCAGCGCCGTTCGACTACCCGTCCGAATAAACGACCCACCTCATGCGCATCCGACCAGATAACCACTCCTCAGCGTGATCATCCGGCTAAATGACTGACCAACTGCGGGATCATCCGACTAAATGACTGACCAACTGATTGATCATCTGATCAAGTAACAGACTCACAGAATTAACATTTTACCAAATAACCAACTCACAACCTAATCATCCGACCAAATTAACGATCCACAGCCTAATCATCCGACCAAATAACTTACACACAGTGTGATCATCAGACCGAATAACCGACCAAGCGCTCGGCCACCTGACCAAATAAAAATCCTATCGGTAGACCAGCCGACAAGACAAGTGTCTGACCAGTTATCCGGCCCAGCGTGGGACCGACGGAGTACAT
>NC_091295.1:32743489-32748489 GCF_038502225.1 Cherax quadricarinatus | reverse complement strand
TGGTTGTTGCCTCGCCCCCTGGACTGGTTGTTGCCTCGCCCCCTGGACTGGTTGTTGCCTCGCCCCCTGGACTGGTTGTTGCCTCGTCCCCTGGACTGGTTGTTGCCTCGCCCCCTGGACTGGTTGTTGCCTCGCCCCCTGGACTGGTTGTTGCCTCGCCCCCTGGACTGGTTGTTGCCTCGCCCCCTGGACTGGTTGTTGCCTCGCCCCCTGGACTGGTTGTTGCCTCGCCCCCTGGACTGGTTGTTGCCTCGCCGCCTGGATTGCTTGTTGCCTCGCCCCCTGGACTGGTTATTGCCTCGCCGCCTGAACTGGTTGCTGCCTCGCCCCCTGGACTGGTTGTTACCTCGCCCCCTGGACTGGTTGTTGCCTCGCCCCCTGGACTGGTTGTTGCCTCGCCCCCTGGACTGGTTGTTGCCTCGCCCCCTGGACTGGTTGTTGCCTCGTCCCCTGGACTGGTTGTTGCCTCGCCCCCTGGACTGGTTGTTGCCTCGCCCCCTGGACTGGTTGTTGCCTCGCCCCCTGGACTGGTTGTTGCCTCGCCGCCTCCGTCACCAGCACACCGTGCTGCCTGCACACATTCTCCAATAAACGTAACAGTCGTATAATAATTCTATATTAATATTGTATTGGCGCTTTTGTGCAGTTGCCTGTTGTTATAATGATGTTTTAAAGTTGTGATTATACATTTATTAATGTTTTTTAGTGGTCCTGCATTTTTCAGTATATTTTTTTTCTTCAGCAAACCGGCCGTATCTCACCAAGGCAGGGTAACCTAAAAACTAAAACAAAAGTTTTTTTTTAAACAAGAAGGAAAGTTTTTCGTTTTAAATTTAATAATTTATACAGGAGAAGGGGTTATTAGCCCCTTGCTCCCTGCATTTTAGTCGCCTCTTACGACATGCATTGCTTACAGAGAAAGAATTCTTTTCCACTTCCCCATGGAGATAGAGAAGAGCAAGAACTATTCAGAAAATAGAAAAAAAGCCAAGTTGGGTGTGTAAATATATATATGCGTGAATATGAATGTGTAGTGTAAACTAAGTGTAAGTAGCAATATATACCTGTTATCCTGCGTGTTTACGAGACAGAAAAAAGACACCAGCAATCCTACCATCATGTAAAACAATTACAGGTTTCCGTTTTACACTCACTTGGCAGGACAGTAGTACCTCCCTGGGTGGTGGTTGTCTACCAACCTACTACCTAGGATATACATATATATATATATATATATATATATATATATATATATATATATATATATATATATAATGTCGTGCCGAATAGGTAAAACTTGCTATTTTTTTTTAAATAGCAACGCTTTTCTTGCCGAATAAGATAAGCGAAAATTTGTGTATGAAATAATTTCGTAAAAATCATTCTGAACCTAACGAAAAAATATATTTCATTGTCATTGTTCATTTTTAAATTATTGTAAACTTGTCTAAAATATATTTATCTAAGATATATTTTTTCATTTATGTTAACATAAAAACTAATGATTTTGTACCAAAAGAACTTTAGGAAACTTACCTAACCTTATTATAACAAGCGCAATTTAATTTAGCCTAATCCAACTAGGTATATTTCATATAAGTTTACAATAATTTAACACACACACACACACACACACACACACACACACACACACACACACACACACACACACACACACACACACACACACACACAAATGCACACCACACACACACACACAAATGCACACCACACACACACACACAAATGCACACCACACACACACACACAAATGCACACCACACACACACACACACCACACACACACCACACACACACCCACACACACCCACACACACACACACACACACACACACACACACACACACACACACACACACACCCACACACACCCACACACACACACACACACACACACACACACACACACACACACACACACACACACACACACACACACACACCCACACACACACACACACACACACACACACACACACACACACACACACACACACACACACACACACACACACACACACACACACACACACACACACACACACACACACACACACACCACACACACACACACACACACACACACACACACACACACACACACACACACACACACACACACACACACACACACACACACACACACACACACACACACCCACACACACCCACACACACACACACACACACACACACACACACACACACACACACACACACACACACACACACACACACACACACACACACACACACACACACACACATACGAGTACCTTTAAATTAATACACTTTTTTCACATTTACTCCTTATTAACTTAAAAATATAAATTCATTCTGTTCTGGGCTCGTAATTTCGTTTACTCGGAGCTGAAGCCAACACTTACTTAATTTCCTGTTCATGTATGGACATTAACATTGATAATGCAGATCTGCAGTTTCAAATTCCAGGGCACATAGTATGAATGGTAAGTAGAAGGTAGTTTGATACTTCTGGCAAGCTAAAGTGCGGGCGAGAGTTGGATGGCGCCTTCCCTGGCGTTTCCGAGGTTCTTGGGGCCTAACCCCCACACACATTAAACCCGCTCACGTTTGTGTGTGTGTGTGCGCGCGTGTACGTGTGTGTATGTGTGTGTGTGTGCTTCCGTACATATAAGTATGTATGTGTGTATGTGGGTGTATATATATTTTCCTATTTGTGGCTGCTGGGGTGTGGTATCAGCTCCTGGTCCCACTTATAAACAACGTTATTTCTCTGCATCGTGTACCATGTCATACCTGTCCAAAAAACTATGTATGGAGTCAACTTCTAACACTTGGTCAATTTATTTCATGATTACTCTTTTGGAAAAGTTTTTAAACATAAGACACGGAAATGCTTTGGGCTTTGCCCACACATTGTCTCAAATAAGTAGTCTGATAAGCTATAGTCAGATATACATAAAATGTTCCAGCCTTTATGTCTCTCAAGTTACCAGGATGTAAGACTTACAGCTGCTCATTATTTGCATCGTTCGAGTTGCACGTACTGAGGTATATATGGGAGCTGATATGGTTGTCTTCAAACGCGACATCCATTGTCCAGGATATTTTGCTCATTGTCTTTTATTGGCGATTCAGAACACTGCACTAGAGTGGTGGTCCCATCCAGTCGCAGACACTCAGTCCTTTGATCACTGACGCTGCTTGTCGCTTGTTTATTGGTCTCAAACCTCGGGATATGTATATGGTTCCATAGACCTCATACTTTGGTAAATTAGCTACCATGGGCAACAATTCTAACACAGAAGGTGACTCCCGCCTCACGGGTGTAGAAGCTTAACAAGTATTCTTAGTCACCACCTGCCCGGGGTCTCCTGTCTCCTAGGGAGATGAATTCGCTGATCTAGCAACGTTTTCATTACAAGAGAGCTAACATGTTGCATTGCATCCATGATTAACAACAATTAATACTCTCAACCATACATGGTGTTAGTTAAGGTGGAATTAGCATAATTGTGTTAAGATTAAGACGTGTTAGGTATAATATGTAGCAACTCATAACTTGTTGTTTACCATTCAAAACATTATCCAGAAAGTTTGTACAACATTTTGACCCTTGGGTGAGGCTTGTTGATCCCATGAAGACATTTCCAAGCCCTGTAAGGAAAGGCAATTTACTTTCACCGACCTTTCAGTTGTCTGGAGATGAATTTCTCCACAACTCTAGGGATTCTAAATATTTTTTTGCTGAGGTCACTGTGGCTTGTTTATGTGTTCTCGTACCTGGGAGTGATCGTGGGCATTTAAATATATGTTCATAATTTTTTTAAGCAATGAGGTGTTTACGTACATCTGTGTGTGTTGATGTAGGTCAACATGTGTTTGTCCTTACCTTCTTGTAATCTCCTAGTTGTGGTGCGTGATTGGAAAGACAGCTTGCCTCTGCTATTTCTCAAAGGCACGTGTCGTTAGGCACTAGGCTTGTTTCGTTGTTGCTGTGTGCGCACGCGCGCGTTTGTGTGTGTGTTTGTGTGTTTGTGTTTGTGTTTGTGTCTCAGTCTGTGTCTATATCTGTTTTTGAGAGTGATGGTGGATAAGGCCGAAAATGTTGATGTATATCGAAAGTCTTAAGTATTTTTTTTATTATTTCGAGCTAATTGTTCGGTGAAATTAAAATGATCAATCTTGTGTATTTTATGATCGTTAATAAACACTTGTGTGTGTTTATTAACATGTATATTTATTATCTATGAAGTCCATCTGAACACCATATTTAACATGTTATAACAAACACGTTTGTTATAAGCATGTTAATTTCTGTACATTTTTCCTCACAACTTTCTGTACGAAAATATTACACACAACCAAACTATAATAAAAAATTGTACCAGATATTTATCAAAAGACTTAAAGTTAAATATTCTTGGATTAGGCAACAGTAGCAACAAAATTATTTCATTATTATAAATCTATCTATCTCTCTCTCTCTCTCTCTCTCTCTCTCTCTCTCTCTCTCTCTCTCTCTACCTGTAGGCCCTATTCCCATAGCAGTAAATAGGTAACTGGATGTTAGTAGATTGTTGTGGACCTTAGTATACCTTAGAAAGGGAGTGAGTTGAGGTGGTGGCAACAGAACTGTATATTCAACTGTGCAAAAATAAAGAGGAACCCACTACGTTCAGCTATACTACATGTATCCTAGTACAACACACAACTTAGATTTAGACCTTACCTCTGCATTATATAATTCGTGGTCGTACGCAATGATGCTCTTCCAAACACGTTCCACCATTGTTTCTTTGTCTTGTATCATGCAGACATTTTTTTAGCATATCTATGGTGTGGTAAATCTTCCAGACATTATTATCAAAAGTCATATGTCTTATTCTCATTTAAATAATTTCGTATAATGGAATCCTCTCACGTAGCCACAGAGCCTTACACCGTGTCACTCCACCAGGTATGCCCGAAGTGGTTTTTATACTCTAGAATATTCA
>NC_091295.1:32698489-32740989 GCF_038502225.1 Cherax quadricarinatus | reverse complement strand
TATTTAAGCCAAAATCGCAAGTTCTGCCTATTCGGCACAACACACACACACACACACACACACACACACACACACACACACACACACACACACACACACACACACACACACACACACACACACATACACACATATATATATATATATATATAAATATATATATATATATATATATATATATATATATATATATATATATATATATATATATATATATATATATATATATATATACGTATATGCAAACTTCAAACAATCTGTATTTACCGTCACTATACTACCGTAAAACACCGTAGCTAATACAGTAAATGCATTGTCCATGTATTCTTCTACACTCTCAACGCATTTTAGACATAACTATAATCTGTTAACACTTAAAATGTCCGTGGGATGAGGTGTATTACACTCGGCGGCCTTAACCAAACACACACACACACACACACACACACACACACACACACACACACACACACACACACACACACACACACACACACACACACAGAAAAAGTGATCCGGCAGCAAAAAAAGTTGCATATCCCAGTGTTCACTAGTCTAATTAGTCAGGATTTATCTCTGAAGTGTCGCGTGTGCCTGTGTGCACGCTGAATACTGTGTACACATGTAAACTTCTAGTGGGTTACATTTCATTATCCTACGTACAAAGAGAAGGAAAATCCGCCAAGCAGAATTTATGCTGGAACAGGTAGATGCTCGGAGCAAAATTAGCGCCAGCACAAAAGCTGCACTAGATATGAAGCTCATTCGCAAACAGGGACCGTGCAATACGTCCCATGTCTGCTCTCCATTACCGGTCCGGTTTTATCAGTGGAGTGTGGTGTGTGCGCGCGCGTGGGTCTTGTACATCGTTCTGTCCATCCTTGATGAACTGATAAACGCGACCTGCCTCTTCCCAGACTAGTTCTCGTTTTCTTTCAGTCGTTTTCTTTGATGATTGAATTCATCTCACGGGGTTGCCTGCAGTAGATAAAAGTTATCTCCCTCTCTTTGTTTTTGAATTTCTCAGTCGCAGATTTGGCGATGGGCTAGTGACTGCATTTTAGCCCTAAGTGGAGCTTTGTCTTATTCTCGTGAATCGAACAGTGAAAAATATATTGCTGGTAAACGTGCAGTGGTGTTAGCGGCAGTGCAAGAGGAGATGTGGACGTAACCAAGCGATGCCGAGCGGTCTCACGACAAACCAAAGTGATGGAAACCAAGGCGCTGCCGATTAGAATGTTTAGCACGCCGGAGAACAGGACATAAAAAGCAGTCAATCGTCTTCCTGGAGAGTTTTAGGAGACGCTGTTGACGATAATGATCGCCGACTTGTTCAGAGTGGAAATTTGTCCCTCTGATGGCCAATAAATCATAGGAATGAAGTGGCGTTAGGTACGACATGAGGAACTGCTAGGACGATAGGATTTTTTTGTCTTCATATTTTTCATTTGTTTCGGGGAGTGTAGGATTCTTCATAATTCATAATATGTTGTGCTGAAGAGCTGTGCAGTGATGAAAACAGTAGATAGTGACGTGTATAATCACATGGGAGTGTAACGTTCCCTTCTTCCTCACTTCCCTAACACACTCCCACTCATCTAACACACTACCACTCATCTAACACTCCCACTTATCTAACACTCTCCCACTCATCTAACGCTCCCCCACTCGTCTAACACTCTCTTACTCGCATAATACCCTCCACTTGCATAACACCCGCCACTCATCCAGCACTCTCTCATCTACCGCTTCTCTCTCATTCGTTGGTGTGTTGTGTCATTTCTTAACATACACAACCTTATGTTTTAAGTTTTAAAATCTCCATCTCATAATTCGCTTATCTTTCCACAACCTGGTAACTACCCCACTCACTCTACATCATCTCCCTCTCGTCCCTCTCATCTCACTCGCCTCTCTAACCTCACTCGCCCCTCTCACCTCACTCGCCCCTCTCACCCCTCTTACCCCACTCGCCTTTCTCACACCACTCAGCGCTTTCTTGTCACTGGCTGTCTCACGCGACGTCATTATGCTTAACGAGACTCATTACAGCGATATTATTCTTAATGAGTATAATGAACGTGATGAAGTTATGGACACAAATTCCGGACATTAATGTTTCTGCCCTGTTAAAACACACACATACACACACACACACACACACACACACACACACACACACACACACACACACACACACACACACACACACACACACACACACACACACACAGGAATGAGGAACTTCCTGAACGGGGTTCAGTGGGACAGAGAACTGGCAGGGAAGCCAGTTAATGAGATGGAATATGTAACAACAAAATGCAAGGAGGCTGAGGAGAGGTTTGTACCCAAGGGTAACAGGAATAATGAAAAAGCCAGGATGAGCCCATGGTTTACCCAAAGGTGCAGGGAGGCAAAAACCAAGTGTGCTAGGGAATGGAAGAAATATAGAAGGCAAAGGACCCAGGAGAATAAGGAGAGAAGTCGTAGAGCCAGAAACGAATATGCACAGATAAGAAGGGAGGCCCAAAGACAATATGAAAACGACATAGCAGCAAAAGCCAAATCTGACCCGAAACTGTTGTACAGCCACATCAGGAGGAAAACAACAGTCAAGGACCAGGTAATCAGGCTAAGGAAGGAAGGAGGAGAGACAACAAGAAATGACCGTGAAGTATGTGAGGAACTCAACAAGAGATTCAAAGAAGTGTTCACAGAGGAGACAGAAGGGGCTCCAGAAAGACGGAGAGGTGGGGCACACCACCATGTGCTGGACACAGTGCACACAACTGAGGAAGAAGTGAAGAGGCTTCTGAGTGAGCTAGATACCTCAAAGGCAATGGGGCCAGATAACATCTCCCCATGGGTATTGAGAGAGGGAGCAGAGGCGCTATGTGTACCCCTAACAACAATATTCAATACATTTATCGAAACAGGGAGATTGCCTGAGGCATGGAAGACAGCAAATGTAGTCCCAATCTTTAAAAAAGGAGACAGACATGAAGCATTTAACTACAGACCAGTGTCACTGACATGTATAGTATGCAAAATCATGGAGAAGATTATCAGAAGAGTGGTGGAACACCTAGAAAGGAATGATCTCATCAACAGCAGCCAACATGGTTTCAGGGACGGGAAATCCTGTGTCACAAACCTACTGGAGTTCTATGACATGGTGACAGCAGTAAGACAAGAGAGAGAGGGGTGGGTGGATTGCATTTTCTTGGACTGCAAGAAGGCGTTTGACACAGTTCCACACAAGAGATTGGTGCAAAAACTGGAGGACCAAGCAGGGATAACAGGAAAGGAACTACAATGGATCAGGGAATACTTGTCAGGAAGACAGCAGCGAGTCATGGTACGTGGCGAGGTGTCAGAGTGGGCACCTGTGACCAGCGGGGTCCCACAGGGGTCAGTCCTAGGACCAGTGCTGTTTCTGGTATTTGTGAACGACATGACGGAAGGAATAGACTCTGAGGTGTCCCTGTTTGCAGATGACGTGAAGTTGATGAGAAGAATTCACTCGATCGAAGACCAGGCAGAACTACAAAGGGATCTGGACAGGCTGCAGACCTGGTCCAGCAATTGGCTCCTGGAGTTCAATCCCACCAAGTGCAAAGTCATGAAGATTGGGGAAGGGCAAAGAAGACCGCAGACGGAGTACAGTCTAGGGGGCCAGAGACTACAAACCTCACTCAAGGAAAAAGATCTTGGGGTGAGTATAACACCAGGCACATCTCCTGGAGCGCACATCAACCAAATAACTGCTGCAGCATATGGGCGCCTAGCAAACCTCAGAACAGCATTCCGACATCTTAATAAGGAATCATTCAGGACCCTGTACACCGTGTACGTTAGGCCCATATTGGAGTATGTGGCACCAGTTTGGAACCCATACCTAGCCAAGCACGTAAAGAAACTAGAGAAAGTGCAAAGGTTTGCAACAAGACTAGTCCCAGAGCTAAGAGGTATGTCCTACGAGGAGAGGTTAAGGGAAATCAACCTGACGACACTGGAGGACAGGAGAGATAAGGGGGGACATGATAGCGACATACAAAATACTGAGAGGAATTGACAAGGTGGACAAAGACAGGATGTTCCAGAGATTGGACACAGTAACAAGGGGACACAGTTGGAAGTTGAAGACACAGATGAATCACAGGGATGTTAGGAAGTATTTCTTCAGCCACAGAGTAGTCAGTAAGTGGAATAGTTTGGGAAGCGAAGTAGTGGAGGCAGGATCCATACATAGCTTTAAGCAGAGGTATGATAAAGCTCACGGCTCAGGGAGTGAGAGCTTTAAGCAGATGTATGATAAAGCTCACGGCTCAGGGAGTGAGACCTAGTAGCGATCAGTGAAGAGGCGGGGCCAGGAGCTCGGACTCGACCCCCGCAACCTCAACTAGGTGAGTACAACTAGGTGAGTACATACATACACACACACACACACACACACACACACACACACACACACACACACACACACACACACACACACACACACACCACACACACACACCACACACACACACCACACACACACACCACACACACACACCCCACACACACACACACACACACACACACACACACACACACACACACACACACACACACACACACACACACACACATATAGGCTAGGTGGCCAAAGACTGCAAACCTCACTCAAGGAGAAAGATCTTGGGGTGAGTATCACACCGAGCATGTCTCCGGAAGCACACATCAATCAGATAACTGCTGCAGCATATGGGCGCCTGGCAAACCTGAGAACAGCATTCCGATACCTTAGTAAGGAATCATTCAAGACACTGTACACCGTGTATGTCAGGCCCATACTGGAGTATGCAGCACCTGTTTGGAACCCGCACTTGATAAAGCACGTCAAGAAACTAGAGAAAGTACAAAGGTTTGCGACAAGGTTAGTTCCAGAGCTAAGGGGAATGTCCTATGAGGAAAGATTAAGGGAAATCGGCCTGACCACACTGGAGGACAGGAGGGTCAGGGGAGACATGATAACGACATATAAAATACTGCGTGGAATAGACAAGGTGGACAAAGACAGGATGTTCCAGGGAGGGGACACAGAAACAAGAGGCCACAATTATAAGTTGAAGACACAAATGAGTCAGAGAGATAGTAGGAAGTATTTCTTCAGTCATAGAGTTGTAAGGCAGTGGAATAGCCTAGAAAATGACGTAGTGGAGGCAGGAACCATACACAGTTTTAAGAGGAGGTTTGATAAAGCTCATGGAGCGGGGAGAGAGAGGGCCTAGTAGCAACCGGTGAAGAGGCGGGGCCAGGAGCTAGGACTCGACCCCTGCAACCACAAATAGGTGAGCAAATAGGTGAGTACACACACCCACACACACACACACACACACACACACACACACACACACACACACACACACACACACACACACACGCACGCACGCACGCACGCACGCAAGATCATGCTGTTTGGAGGTGGGAGCAGTACGGACACAGTAGAACATGGGCGCAGAGAAGCTTCATATATCAAGGTGAAAAGAACCTGGCGCTTCTCTTCTTGGCTTGCTAGACTTAATTCACATATGAAATGGGAGAAACTCGCTAAGAAATAAAACAGTGAATACACTTATAACTACACCCGTGTAGGCGTAGCTATTTGTGTAAGAACATTAGCAATATTTTAATTCTAAGGCTAATACTCTCCATTTGTTGAACTACAGAACAGGAACATTCCAAGATATTATTCACTTAAATATAATTATAAATTAATTATACATGTTAATCTTGCAACATTGCATAGTTCCTGATGACGCAAGGAGACGTGAAAATGCTTGAGCTGAAGATTTTCACCCCCCCCCCGTGGCTTGTCTTGCAGTGTTAACATCGCCTCTCTGCGATTATTTTGTGCATGTATCTATATATATATATATATATATATATATATATATAATGTCGTGCCGAATAGGTAAAACTTGCGAATTTGGCTGAAATAGCACCGCTCTTCTTGCTGAATAAGGCAAGCGAAAATTTGTGTATGCAATAGTTTCACAAAAATCACTCTGAACCTAACGAAAAAATATATATTTAAATTGTTTTTTTTATTAATAAAGTATTGTAAACTTACCTAAAATACATTAAGTTCATTAGGCTAAATTTAATTGCGCTTGTTATAATAAGGTTAGGTAAGTTCTTAAGGTTATTTTGATACAAAATTATTAAGAAAAAGGCTGGAAAGTGTAGACAAAGGTATTTCATCTCTCCAAAGAATTTTTCCCTTAGACATTACAGTCATAAAAGGGGTATATAACTTGGGTTCCCTCACATAAATTAATTGTATAAACAACTGGCCAAAAAATATCTATTATTAACCTGTAAGTCGCCAGAAAATCCCAACGTTTATGTATTGATTGCACCATACACCGGGAGGGCGGCATCTGCTCTTGTCACTCCTTCAGGAATGAATTACAAGAGCTGTCATTTTCAAACACAAGACTCAGCAATTGTGCTTTTCTATAAGAAACTGAAAGCTGATATCCTAATGACACCTACGTTTAAACCTCAATAGTATGACTGATTTCTAGATAATTGCTGACTATAACATCACTAAACGCACCTTACTCGCCAATACTCTTCCATCTGTAACATAATTATGCCTCACTGAAAGACTGATATATAAATCCAGGAAAGTACTTCGAAAGAAACACTTGAAAATAACATTAGTTTGCTAGTTTCAAAAATTAGAAATATTATTAAGATAGAAATATATATATATATATATATATATATATATATATATATATATATATATATATATATATATAAAATGAAAAATATTCTAGTTGTCAGGCTTCGGCTTAGTTACAGGTGCATTTAGACACAAATCAAGCTCATATTCTCTAACATCACGTATATAACTGTTCACTTGTTCAGGAATATATAGACATACCTCAAAGGTATGTCGAAGTATATTAATGAAAATACGACGAAAAATGAGGACATTCTAAATTTCATATAACATAAATTATATTGAAAATGGAACGAAGTAGTGTACTTTCAAATTAAGACCAAGTTTTTGGCCTTTTTTATGTTATCGTGCTACTGGTCATAGGATGTATAGGGGTGCCCAGAAAACTAGCCACTACCCTCCACACAAAGGATAACACACGCATAATAAACCATCTGCTAGTCCTGAGCATGGATATTAAGTGCACAATAAACTAGTCACTACCATCCTTAGGATGTATACGTGGTGCAAAGAAAGCTAGTTGCTATCATCCCTAGGATGGATATCGAGTTCACGATAAACTAGCCGTTACCGTCCCTAGGACGGATATCGAGTGCGCAATAAACTATCCGCTACCGTCCCCAGGATGGCCGCTATCCACCACAGGCTGGCTATCTGGTGCAATCAAAACATGCTCTCAACATTCCTCAGGCAAAGACCGAGACAAAGACATTATCATATATTTTTCTTCTTGATGACTAATGTCTTGATGTCGTCTGGTCGGAATATCTATTTTCCTGAATACTTTGGACGATAGGAGAGATGTGGGGAGATGGTCTGAGAGGGAGAGGAGAAATGATGGATAAGAATGGAATAGGTCAGATAAAAGGATAGTAGGGTGAAAGAAAGAGTTTTTATTATTATTATTATTATTATTATTATTATTATTATTATTATTATTATTATTATTAAGTTCATGGATACCTTTTACCTATCGCAGGTACTGGGGTTACTTAGAAATGACTAGAGTGATTTCTTACATAGGATATGACATGGAGCTTTCTAACTCGTTTGTCCCTGGATGCGACCCACAACAGCCAGTTAACTGCATGGTAGGTAGGGACAGAAGAGGTGTAAGGAAACTGGAATATATGTTTATTCGCGCCAGGGAATTGAAACCGTGGCCTTGTAATTGGAATGCTCTTATCAGTAAGCTATGCTGCACCCCGGGGAAAGAGTAGATTGAGAAAGGAGGGTAAATGAGTGTGGGAAACAGGGATAGTAGCAGAGGAAGGTAGAGGAGGAGGGAAAGAATTATAAAAAAAGGAAGGTACGGAGGAATGACACAGGGAAAAAAAAGGGAAGGCAACGGATATGGTATAGTATGAATGGAATGAAAGGAACAATAGTAGAAATGAAAGATATAAGAAATGGAGATGAAAGTAAAAGGTTACCAGTCAGGGTGGTAGACCGTTGGTAGTTAGAAAAGGGTAAAAAGGTGTGAGGGGGGGAGAGATGTGTGGGTGGGAATGAGGGTAGAAGATTGAGGGTGAGGGGAGGCGTGGATAGATGGGAGAGGCAGCGGAAGGGGTAAATTAACTTGTTAGTTGTGGTAATATTGTGACCTCCGTGCTGTACTTTTGAACGCTTCTTGTTGGAGTCTTCTTCATGGTCAGTTGTTTTTTAATGATATGTGCAAGTCTGTTCCCGTTCTTCTCTCTGATGGTTTAAGATCGTGTGGGATTATAAACTCAAAGGGTTTTAAAAGACTTCATTTTGTCAAGGATTCAGGAGTTAGACAACAGAAGTCTTATATTATCAGTCTGGTACAGAAACAACATGAGAAAAGAGACTTAAACAAGGGAACCAATGAGGAGTTGCAGCAATAAATTAATAGCAGTAATAGTCGCAGAAATGTCACACAAGCGTGCCGACACCTGTTACTGGAGATGTAATCTGCTGTAAGTGTAAGTAGTGCTCAGGTTGACATGTGATGTAGTAAAAGTAATTGTGGTCATCCTTGTAAGAATCTGTCTCTTACGAAGGCTGTGCGCTACAAGTAGAAAGTAAAGTTATTCTCCGTACCAAGATTTCATATGTTGCTGTCTCAGACACAGCAATCTTCAAGGACTGTTTTCTTTTTAAAGTTGTTTGCTTTCTCACGGAGCTTTTGGCTCTTCAGTGATTGGTTCCTCAATGACTGTTTGATTCTTCAAGAAATAGTTGGTTCTTGAATTCATGTTTGTTTAATAAAGAAATTTTTGGTTCTTCAAGGACTGTTTGGCTGTACAAGAAATATTTCATTCTTCAAGGACTCTCTCCAAGGATTGTTTGGTTCTACGAGACGTAATATTCACCGAGCACTGCCTTTCAAGTATTGGGTTTTTCAATAAGGCTCTTGAAGAACTAATATGATTTGTTTTGTTACTGAATTTGGTCTATCATGTTTTGTATTACCTAATGCATTCTCACACCATCGTATTTTGTCAATAAAGCCTATAATGTCACTGTTAAGATTCGTTAAGAGAAAGTGCCAGTGACGAAGACAAGCTTTTTAATTCCTGTTAAAAATTATTCGGAAGAATAGTAGTCATATCGTCAACTGTAAATATGTACAGAAGTTTTAGTTACCAACTGGGCTGATCAACTGAACTAGGAACTATTTACTGTTTTAGTTCATGCAGCAGCGGGCTTGAGAGAAATGTACCGTGTCTTGCTCCTTGCTTATTCTGAAGTAGGAGCAGCTTGAAAGTAGTTAAGGATAGGTTCCCTCAGGGAAGGTTCCTTGACGGTAAAGGGCTTTTGATGTAAGGAATTGGACCTGTCCTTCCCTTCCTTGGATTGATTCTTGATTGCCTTCCATTTCCACAGGCGCTGTACGATGCCAACGGTTTTAGAACTCCCCCTCTTCTATAAATTTAATAATGAAGGACAGGTGGTGACTGGTGTACAGCAGTGGATGGAGTGAAGCACTGTTATTCATCCAGATACAGCTAATAGGATACAACAAAAGTTCAGATGGAACCCAAAATACAGGCGCAATTACAGATAGAGATATAGCCGTAGGTCCTGGTAAAGACCTATATGAAGTTTGAGATACAGCTAAATTAAAGCAGTCGTAGGCGAGGATACAGATACTATAGTTTGAGATGTAGCTAATTATGCAGTCATGGGTATTCGTATACGTACGTACAGCTGCCAGTACGGGTGAATATATAACCATGGATACACGTAATATCCACACTAAAAAAAATGGAAAATACAGTACCTTAATTGTATTATTACTGCTGCCTTAGCAGTTAGTTTTCCTGTTAGTGGTAGGTCAGAGGGACTTAGAGGTGTCACAGTGGACCGTATCAGACCCCATTGGGTAGTTTATATCTTGGAATATTACAGCAATTTCTTAGGCGAGTTTCCACAGAGAATGTAATATATCTACTTAAAGACTCTGTCGATACAATCTCAGGAATTTATATACTTTGTAACAATGAAATCATGGCGTTATTTCTTAATTACAATTGCATTCCGTAAATAGTTTATCCAGGTAATGCGAAATGTGAGCACAATTTCAGGATTTCGAGTTTCTTACCAACAGCAGTACAATTATTTACATTTTCTTCAGGGTCTGTCTAGAGATATATCTAAACTCGAAAGGGTTAATTTTTTTATTTTTTTTTTTTTTGAAAACTTAAGATAAAGTTTTCTAGTAGGATGTCCAGCCTTTGTTCACACGTTTCCACTTCACATGAATGTGACGTCCATAAAGGCCTAACAACTAGAGGTACTTAGCCCAGTAGTATAGTCTAGCTGTGACATTTTTTAGTCTATCATTGTGATATGAAATGGGACTGCTAGTTTTTCCTGCACTCCTTAATTTCCAGCAAATTCATTAGTTATTATAGAGTTTTATGGTTATTGTTGACAACTGGTAATTATGTTTAGCATGATCTTTATTAAATGCTAGTATATCAAAGGCATCTACTTAATCATGTTTCTGGAGGCTGTGTAAGAGACAATACAATTTCATTTAAATCCCTTTAATATAATATGTACATACGTGCCTAACTTTAGAAACTAGCATGTAATATTCGTATTTGAAGTTGTTCAGAAATAAGTAATAAGGGTAGAAAGCTAGAGATAATAAAAGTGATAATTTGTTTCTGCAAGCTTGAAATAAATAAAGCAAGTGGTTCACCTTGTGAGACGGAAGCCTAGCTGATTTGATTACGATGACAGCATGTCCCGTTCTGCCATTATGAGTTAAGAGAGACATCGGTAAAATTGTCTATTTTGATGTTTTAAATTTGTAGACAGTATATTCAAGAGCACTGAATTTATAAGTGTATTAACAGTGCGAATTGTACGATTAGTTTCTGGGAGAAGTAAAGACACAGTAAGGTCGAAGGGTGTTATGCGGTATTGTTGACGTAATCCATAAAATCTAACGGGTGTCGTTAAACGTCGTCTCGCTTAAAGTCGCAGCTTTCAAGAACCTAATGACGTTAAGTGAGGACTTCTCGTGTATAATATATATAATACATACTTTAGTGGTTATGGGACAGCAATTATAAATCCCAAGAGATTCATTTTTTTTAAGTGTTACGCAGGATGTGCAGGTGCATCACATTGCTAACTCTTACACTGATACCATGATTAGGGTTTCTTTCACTCTGTTGTAGAGCTTAATCATTATAGCTACTTACTACATCCTTTATCCCTCTCCCCCATCCCTCCCTCCCTCCCTCTCATTTCTCATCCATGGAAAACTGTGTACACAAAGACCTTCAAGAGCGGTTACTGTTCACGTGGCAAGCGAACACTCTGTAAGCAAAACCTGCATGAGCAAGTGGAAGTCTTTCTCACTTAGTTAACCACCACACTTGTGAACACGATACCTACTAGAGCATGTGTTTCTTAAGTGGTTAATCAACACCCATGCGTACATAATACCTATATGAAGAAGTGTTCTTACTTGGCTAGTGAACTTCCGTGTGTACACATTACCCATATGAGCAACACAAGTGTTTCTTCCTTGGTTAACGAACACACTTGTGTACCCGATGCCTACTAGAGCAGGTGTTTCTTACTTGGCTAGTCAACATCCGTGTGCACAATACCTACATGAGCAGGTGTTTATGTGGTGAGCCAACATCACATGAGAACCAGAGATAAGAGAAAATAAAATAATTCGGTTATTACCAGTCAGTAGTTCATTTGGTGGTAGTAATAAATGGCACGCAAGAACATGATAAACGGCACTGCTGGTTCCCCGTACCAATAATACGAAAATGATTAATACAGTCCTTTCATAAGAAGAATTCATCGCTAATGTACCTTTCTTCATGGTCCTGATACAACTCATTTTCTTTATTTCTTTCTGTTTTTTTTCCTCCCAGGATGAATTAATGTCTACACATGAACCATTTATGTAATTAGTGTACATTATAAACGCAAAAATCTCATACGGTGTGTTTACAAGTTATTCGGCTGAACATTAACTCGTTATATGATGACCCGCAGCTGGAGCTTTTGGTCATCTGACAGAGGCTTTCGACTGGCTTACTGGTCCATCCCCTTAAAAATTGTGGTTATTGATATTAACTCGTTGTTTCACTTGCTAGTGACTACGATAGAAATAAAATCGATTGGAATGAACAGCCAATACATGGTAGGAGTAGTTATAATTAGCTCGAAAAGCCTTCCGTGTAGAGATGCTCAGAGTAAAACGTGTTCAAAATCTAAAGTGGTGAAGCGTTCGAAATATCCTTTGTAAGAGAGAGTTTGAAGGGAAAGAAGAATATAGGTTGAAGTTTTCAGTCATTCAGATAAATTTGGGGGGCTAAAGAGAAGAAAAACTTGAAAACTAGTAATGTGATTAAGCTTCCTTACTGGACGAATTGAAATCTGCAAACGAAATTTTTTCTCTGCCTTCAGCAGTTTGAATATCATTAAGATATTTGTAAAACGGTTTCCAGAAGATACCCAGAATACCGACATTGGCAAGATTCCATGCTCTGATTGCAATAAGTGTTACATTGGGAAACAATTTTACACGTCGTCTTTATTTATCTAGATAGTCTATGCGAACTGCACGTACAGAGAACAGTAAAATTAATTTCAGTATTACTAAAGTGTTGGAGTACAACAACTTAGGCAGAAGACGACAGGGAAATCGGCTATACTTACCATTGATGCTAATTTCAGTACTCTAAACGAATACTCAAAGGAATGTGTCAAATGTCAAGTGAATGTATCAAATGTCAAATGAATGTGTTTCTTCTTTAATTTGACAAACTTTTAAAGATAAGTGACCATCAAAAAAGTAACTCTTACGAATTTGAAGAATTTTAGCTAGCTTAGCTCAGATATGAGTATGGGAAAGTACTTGTGAACAACAGAGTTGTGTATGTGTGAACACGCTGACGGGTGGCATCAGTGAACATGGGATAGTACGCCCACTGCAGTGTTCCTCATTTTTTTTGTGTCTAGTGATGGTAGGCCTACTGAAGTGTTTCTTTTTCATGGGCACCTGACCTGCTGGCACATATAATGGATTCCTAATACACAAATTACATTTGTAGGAAACTTTATTTAGCCCGAATAAAGTGAAATAGGAACTGTATAATACAACCTCTGAGGTCCTCTTCAGCAGACGTTCGAGAAATGTATGTTCAACATACAATTAGCAAAATATTTTTACCTGTTCTCACTCTGGTGAGTGTTCAGTAGCCGGCAAATGCAAGAACTAGATATTAATTCGTGGTGTTCAAAGAACTGAAATTTTGTCCTGTTGTAGTCTACTTTCCAAAATATTGCGTGTTTGTTATCTTTCGTCACATTTTAAAATGGGAATGGAATATACACACACTCTGGGGTGTTAAGCAATAATAATACAATACTTCACGATTTTTTCATGAATATTGATAATGACCTACAATAATGTACATAAAGCGAGTCTTATTTTGACTGTAGCTCAGTCAGCAATTCTAAAATCTTTCGAGGAATACCCGATAGTTTCCATGTGACTGTATCTTGAAACCTTTAGCTGTTTCTGGAGGGGTCATTGAAGTCATCAGTCAAAATAATCAGTTATTTCGCGATTATGAGAGTCACCAGTTTCAACTAGGAGGTCCGTCACCAGGTTGCACAAAAACATCATGACTGCAATCGCTCGCTGGAAATTAACACTGGAGAGGCAATGAGAGTTTGCATCGCAAAAGTTTGGGAATAAACAGCCCCGGTATTTTCCCGGTGCCACCAAACAGCCGTCACGTGAACATCTGTTGACAGGTTCTGCCAGAAGCCTTCAAATTTATATGATTTTTTTTCAACTTGCCGGAAATCCGTGAGATTACACACCTCCCTGTGACCTAGATATTACTCCAAATGTTCGATGATTCACGAATCATTGTTCATAATTTTGTGTCTAAACAACTCAACCGAAAATTCTTCAGACAGTCCAAACAATAAATTATTTTGTTGTATAAGAGATGATGTGGTAAGTACCATTAACTGGTAGACGAATACAACTAAGTAAACATTACGCTTACTTAGTGTGTCTGTAATTAATAAAACTCTCTCTCATCCCTCCCTCCCTCCCTCACACGTACCCCATTCTCCTGCAACACTCGCCAGACAAAGACTACAGACCTTCAGGCATGCTCCCTCTTCCCCGTTCATGGTGGTCACAGATGAGGTGTAACCATACCTTATATTTTGTAGCTCGCTACCGTGTGTTTATAGCTCATTAAAGTCTCTTATGGCATGATTATTGCGTAGTAATATGATGTGCAGGCATTTAATGAGTAAAGAAAATAGTTATTCACGCGGAGTTTATGCGAATGTACACATGCCCACGTGTGAGCGTATTAAGTGACGTTCGTACATACATTTACATATCGACATATTTATCTATATATACACGAATGCTTTTGACTAATCAAAAGGGACACCTGAACATAAGTTATAAGAATCTGCTAAAGGCATTAAATCCTATTTATGAGACGGGTGTGGGAGAGAGTAGTGGAGGAAACAGCGTGTTTGCTCAGCCATTATATAGATTTGTACTAGCCATGAATTATCGAGGGAGCTAATAATGATCAAATATTCACTCACATGCGGTCGCCTTACTGCAAATCGGTAAATTTTAAAATATTCATTCCCGCATATGATACCGAAAATGACGGCAGAGGATTCGATCCTCTGAAAAATCGTGTGATGATGTAATCCGATAGCTGCCCTCATTTTATCCTCCCGTTCCCCCCTTCCCATTTCTTACTCTCATTATCCCTTCGATTTTATTACCATCTTTCTTCCCCTTTTATTTCATCTCCTTTTCTCCCCCATCTCTTTCCCCTCTTCTTGTCTTTCCCCTTTGACTTCCTTTAATTCTCCTTATTTTCTCCCCCATATATGCATGCTCTTTGATGAGAAATTTAATGAAGTATATCTTAAGCCAATACGAGAATGAACTTAGGAGTAATAAGATCATTACATAATATATTGAGAGGCAGTGATGGGGTGGATATGAAGAAACTAACATGAGAGAGAATATCTGGGCATAGAAGGGGAACCTGAAAAGCAGATGAACCACAGCTTCATCTGCTTAAGGGCTCTGAAGAAACGGAACGCGCTGGATGAGCTAAGGTCCAGTAGGTTAGAAATTAGTAATGGCAATTGATTGCAGATCAAGACGTTTCAGCGGAAGTTTGAGTCTCTCAGGCACAACTGTTGGAGTGTGAGCAGGGTAATATTTAGTGAAGGGATTCAGGGAAACCGGTTATTTTCATATAGTCGGACTTGAGTCCTGGAAATGGGAAGTACAATGCCTGCACTTTAAAGGAGGGGTTTGGGATATTGGCAGTTTGGAGGGATATGTTGTGTATCTCTATACGTATATGCTTCTAAACTGTTGTATTCTGAGCACCTCTGCAAAAGTAGTGATAATGTGTGAGTGTGGTGAAAGTGTTGAATGATGATGAAAGTATTTTCTTTTTGGGGATTTTCTTTCTTTTTTTTTGGGTCACCCTGCCTCGGTGGGAGACGACCGACTTTTTTAAAAAAAAATATATATATATATATATATATATATATATATATATATATATATATGTGTGTGTGTGTGTGTGTGTGTGTGTGTGTGTGTGTGTGTGTGTGTGTGTGTGAGTGTCTTGCCGAATAGGTAAAAATGGTCATTTAGAAAGAACTCGTTTAAAATTAAGTCCTTTCTAAATTTTTCTCTTATATGTTTAAAGACATATTTTTTTTTCATTTATGTTAATGTAAAAATTAATAATTTTGTACCAAAAGAAACTTAGAAAACTTACCTAACCTTATTATAATAAGCGCAATTTAATTTAGCCTAATCCAACTAAATACATTTTAGATAAGTTAACAAAAATTTAATAAACAAACAGAATGACATATAAATTAAATTGTTCTTGTTATAATAAGGTTAGGTAAGTTTTCTAAGGTTCTTTTGTTAGTTATTAATTTTTACATTAACAAATGAAAAAAATACATCTTTAAACGTATAAGAGGAATTTTTAGAAAGGACCTAATATTAAAAGAGTTCTTGCTAATTGACCAATTTTACCTATTCAGCACGACATATATATATACACCCCCGACACACACACACACACACACACACACACACACACACACACACACACACACACACACACACACACACACACACACACACACACAGAAACGAACAATGCTAACTGCTAAATTCTATTTCCGGATGACGAAAGATTTTCTAAATAAGAATCCTTCGTATATCAGATTTATCCACCAAACCTACCAATGCTAAATAACAAAAGAAGGCACAATACCGTGACTGGAACGATACATAAATAACCCGCACATAAAAGAGAGAAGCTTACGACGACGTTTCGGTCCGACTTGGACCATTTACAAAGTCACACTGTGACTTTGTAAATGGTCATTTACAAAGTCACACTGTGACTTTGTAAATGGTCCAAGTCGGACCGAAACGTCGTCGTAAGCTTCTCTCTTTTATGTGCGGGTTATTTGTGTATCTACCAATGCTAAAATTTCTTCAAACAATTTTAGATAAATCAGTTAATTTCAGAGGAAAAAAAAAACATATGGCTATTATACAGAACACGAGAAAGCAACAGTTTCTAACACGAATACTCTAAAACATTTCATGAACTTAGTCTTGGTAAATAATGTTTCAGTAAAATCATAGGAACAATATCAGCAAAAGCAAAATTACAAGAATAAAATGAACACGAATTAATATTCACAGATATTAACAAAATTGAGGAAATATAAGAAATCCAGAAAATGGGAAACAAAGTCAGGCGAGATAATGAAAAAAGTAAATGATCAAGTAAAAAAAAAATACAAAAAAAAATTAGATAAGAAAAATGAGAAAAAGAATGTATGTTCTTAACAATGATACGATATATCAGGATGCAAAGATATTGGAATGAGCTAGACAAAAGTAAAAAATCCATTGTTTTGTGAGATTATTGGTAGGGTGGAAAACGATGTTATGGATGGTGGTGTAACGAAATTTGGCTTGCCTAGTGTAAAAGATGAAAAGGAGACCTTAAATTTGGCGTGCCTAATGTAGAAGACTAAAAGGAGATTTTAAATTTGGCGTGCCTAATGTAGAAGACTAAAAGGAGATTTTAAATTTGGCGTGCCTAATGTAGAAGACTAAAAGGGGATTTTAAATTTGGCGTGCCTAATGTAGAAGACTAAAAGGGGATTTTAAATTTGGCGTGCCTAATGTAGAAGACTAAAAGGGGATTTTAAATTTGGCGGGCCTAGTGTAAAAGATTCAAAGGTAATCTTAAATTGAAAAGAATATTGATGTATGATAATGTACTAACCAAGAATAACTATTAAGGAACTTTTTTAAGAAAGGTTGGGTAGAGGGAGAGTGAGGAGGATGTTGAACTAGAGTGAGAAGTGAAGAATGCAGGGTGAGTGCGTGTAATATACGTTTATGTTCACAGGAGGATTGGTGCAAGAAGGAAGAACAATGAAGTGAGGTGAAAATAGTCATAAATGAGAAAACTATACCAGAGGAATGAAGTTTACAACTTAAAAATTATAAAATGCCAACATTACAGAGAAAAAGGGCGTTAAAAGAATAGGGACGGATTACAAAAGACTGCGATTAAAAGAATGAATCAGGCAATAACAGGCAAATTTTGCTAAGAATAGTAAGCAGTTTTGGAAAAGTTAAATCAGGTGAGAAAACGTTTGAGTTAGGAGTGAAGGGCGTGAGATGTTGGAAAAGATGGTGTTAAATAATTTTGAGGAGAAATTTTTGATTGTGTAAATCGAAACAAGATAAATTTCTTGTTTAGGACAAAAGAAAAATATTTAATATAATGAATGAAGACTCCGGATAGGAGTTTACGAGCAGTGACGCTGTAAGTATGGCACAGCAACAACAACAGAATGGATGTAAACAACGCTGCAGTGATGTAAGAAGTGAACATAGTTTTTGAATGGTAGATGCACTTGTTAAGTGAGAGTATGTATGAGTAGAAGGTACCTAAGGTATGGCAGAGAGCACTGCAGTTCCTTTGTGCAACGAGAAATGAGACAAGGGAGAGTGAAATGATTACATGTATATGATAATAAGCTTTTTGACTATATCAAGTAACTGGTATGGCAAAATATGTGTTAATAGTGATGGGTACAACAGAGTATGATTACAGAGTATAAGAGTGGTTAGGTTAGGTTTGCCAGGAAACAAAGCAAGTGTTTCTTGACGCGGGTCTTAGTCATATGATGACTCGCAGCTGGAACTTTTAACCATCTGACCAAGGCCTTCCGCTGGCTTAACGGCCCACCCCTTTAAAATTTTTGGAATTAGATTTATATATTATCTAATAAGAGTGAATTTTGTAAGGAATCTGGGCTTGTGGATAACGTTTTAAGGAGGAACGTAGTTTAATAGAGTTAAGATTAGTTTAATGAACTTTTCATTGCCCTTGATGATTTGAAAAATGTTAATGACGGTGGACTGGGATGCACTCTGTGTCAAAGGTTTGTTGAAGCGGTAGTTTCGACATGGTTGTTAAGGTGTTTGAGATGGGGGTTGTAAAATAAAAGAATGTCATAATATAGAAAGGTGTGGTCTTAAATGATAATGTTACATAGGGAGAGTTGTCACAGTTGCTGTTTGCAGACATTGTAGTGCTACTGGGTGTGTCAAAAGAAATCCACAGCAGTTGCTCGAGAATTTTGAAAGAAGTTAAAAGGGAAAACTGAAAAGACAAAGGTGATGATAACAAGCATAGTCATAAAGAATGAGATACTAAAGGTTATGCATGAAGTCTAGAGGAAATTTAGATATTTAGTTACTTAGAAACTGATGTATCAATAGATGGATCTGTGGAGGATAAGTTAAATCATAGAAAATATGAAAGTTTCGGGGGTGTCTAGGACTCGGGGAAGTGTGTCAGTGCTTACAAAAATTATACTGTATCGGAGTATAGTGGTCCCTACGCTTTTCTACGGGTGTGAAATCTGGCCTTTGCATGTTGCAGCGAGGAGCTGACTGCATGCTTAGTAAATGTTGTGTTCAAGTTAATGTGTTGATGGAATATTTTGTTGAGAATAACGAATGAAGAAATTACAAGACGTTGAGGTGGTGTGAAAGACACAGTTCTTAAAGCGGAGAGGATGTTTTAATTGGGTCATTAGCAAGGAACGGAATAAGATAGAGTGCATAAAGAATTAGCGTGGTTTAAAGCCTGTCGACTACACGAGAATCATTAAAGCTGCATGTAACCTTTTCACCATCTGTCACTAATACTTTAATCCCTAAATTAGGGAAAAACTAGTTTTATACACACTGAGAAATTTAAACCTCTCTTGGCTTATATTGTATTACCTTCAGAGCTTAATAAAACTTCCTGTAGGTGAAATACCGAATTAATAAGATTTTCTTTAGCCATGTTTTTTTTTTTTAACCACTTGTCTGCTACGTCAAATTTCAACTAAATAACACAGCTGTATTAAAGTAATCATCATCAGGGACACGAGGTACCAGTATCAGTGAGTGACAGTATTAAGATACAGCTGTGGTAGCTGCTGGCGAAGAACATCAAGGATACCGGACTTCGACCAATCAGGTTACTGTCGTGGAGGGCAAAGAAAAGAACTGATACTTTCCAGTAAGGGCCTCAGCAAAGAGCCATTCAGTGGCAAAGAAAAATGTCTTTGTATACCATTAAAACTGGAACAATGTTGATGGTTATGGTTTGTTCTTTAGCTTTGTTATTCGTACATTTTCTTTAAGAGTAGCCACTTAGCCCTAAGTGGCAGCTGCTTACCCTCCAGGAGCCTCTCCGTCGTCCCTGCTGTATCTGGCTGTTTACTTTCCACTTGTTACCACCACCACCACTACCATCTGCATGTCTGTACTTTACTGTTTGTAGCTGCCTATCTATTCCCTATTTCTCTCTCTCTCTTCCTTCTCTCTCTTTGTCTCTTTGTCTCTCTCTCTCTTTGTCTCTTTGTCTCTCTCTCTCTTTCTCTCTCTCTCTCTCTCTCTCTCTCTCTCTCTCTCTCTCTCTCTCTCTCTCTCTCTCTCTCTCTCTCTCTCTCTCTCTCCCGTTTTCTGTTACTTGTGTAGGCAAAACAGCTTATCTTACCTCTTTAACTGAATTTGCTTCTTTCCATTTTTCTATCTCTTTAAGTGATAATTTCTTAATGCTGATAATAATGAATATGACGACATTGATTTCTGGGAGAGAGAGAGAGAGAAAGGGGGAGAGAGAGTGAGAGAGAAAGGGGGAGAGAGAGTGAGGGAGAAAGGGGGAGAGAGAGTGGGGGAGAGAGAGTGAGAGAGAAAGGGGGAGAGAAAAAAAGGGGGGGAGAGAGAGAGAGAGAGAGAGAGAGAAACGGGTGGTAGTCAAGGTGGTAAGTGGTGCAGATTCTGACTATCTTGACCTCAAATGATGATGAATATGATGATGAAAATGACGATAATGATGATGAGGACTGAGCTGGCGATGAAAACATATGTCAATCTTCATAATGGGGCCCAAGGCAAGCTGCAGAGAATTATACCTCCTCTGGGCCCCGGGGTTCTATTGGCCAACTTGCTCTTAGAATACAAGCCAACACTATCAGACAATGGGAATATCATCCTACGTGACCTTTACATTGTAGTACTGAGCTGTACCAAAATCCTTCAGTTACTACAGATATCGTCTCATTCTTACCTAGATCTACCAAAACCGAGGGTCAAGAGTTATTTTTGGAGGCCAGACGACAGGTTATCTACTGTGCTGTTAAGATCAGGTAGGCATATTACGCAGGGTATTGTGTTCCCATTTTCTTGCAAAGGAATGGAAGAGTACACACAGCCACAAAAAGGCCATTAATACATGAAAGATTATGAAACGTGACCCAAGCTTTATGGAGGGGTCAACATTGACTCTAATCTCTGATGGGGAAGGTTAATTTTCACCACAACTTTTGTTCAGCTGGGGAGAATTATCGTTCACCTTTCGGCTCTTGACAAAAGGTTGGAAGCTGACGATGTATTTTGAGACAGGCGTCTATGTCAAGCGTATGACTTTAATCAGAACCAAAAGGCTAGATGACCAGAGAAGGCTCCAACACTGACTCAATAAGCCTTAACACACAAATTACCAACATTATGCAATTGAGAGTTAAGTTAAAACTTCGTTAGTTGCAACCGAGGCAAGGAGCGCTTCGACACAGGCTTCGTTGACTCGAATAACGCATTAATTCACATTCATTATGACACACGAGTCGTCTGGCTTGTGAGTTTGTCTCGTCTGTCACTAGAACACTTGCTCCTCCAGATAACTAGAACACCCAGCACAAACCTCGCCTAACACACACTTTCGTTCAGCCGAGACTTCTCGGCACTCTCGCCTAATAATCGAGAATTCTTAACGTACTCGGCAGTTCATTAGTAACATCAACACATTTTCTGGATTACCGAGACTTGGCTCTCCAAATTACCCATGATCCTCAAGATTATCCCAGTAGCGGAGAATCTATAGTGCACATTAAAAATAGCAAAACACAGTGCACACAGGATATTTAAAACGTTCAAGCTTCACTAGGTAACCAGCAATCCTCAAAACACACTCTGGATAACTGAGGCTGCATAAAAACGGGGAATCTTGAAATCTCTGCCCGGATAACTAAGAAACTTACTCTTTTTTTTGTATGGTTTAAAGAGTATCTGTTATGTCCAATGAAAATTTGAATTCTCTCTCTCTGGGTATTGAATAAATTCATTGCTAGGTAATCGAGAATTTTTAGACGTTTTCCAGGATAACAGAAAATTCATATTCAACCTTCTATCGCCCATTTAAACCTTTATCATGAGAACCAAGAGTGTGTAAATCATTCAGTTGCTTTCTGCATTTTTCTTCAAGCTTCTGTTCAGATAATCGAATATCTTTACATTTGGGTAACTCTTTTGCCGCCTCGACCACTTCAAACCTTTGTCCGTATACTTGAAAATTCATGGCGTATTACCCGAATAACACAGCTGAGTTATTACCGATGGTCATTTTAACCTGGCTACAGATGTTTTAAAATTCATAGGTTATTGCTCGGATTACTAGGTCATCTCTTTCGGGATTCACGTCAGTTTGGTTAAATATTTAATGTATGGACTACTTTTCGGATCAATGAGAGTTTGCAAGTGCTCTAGAGATACTGGAAATGTGGGCATAAACTTGTATAATACTTTCGAATTCCTTTATCGAGTATTTGAAGTTTATTTTTATTTTCTGCCAAATATAAAAAAATAAACATGAGAAATATTCAGTTTCATTTTTGTCAACTTGTAAAACGTGCGATTCAATCAATTGTAAATATATGTAGGTTTTTTTTTTTTAACTGTGCTTTTTCTTGCGCAGCAACAAGGCAGTCTCAAAAATGTTCTTGGAATTTGCTCTTTTGTAATCTGTTGTTTATAGTTGACAACGTTGTTTCTTTCTGGCTTCGCTCTCTTCACATTACTCTAACCAGCACTGAAAAAAACAACCGAATAGTCAACAATCAAACCAATCGGCTAACGTATCAGCCAGTTCACTAAATTAGCTAATTATTAAATCAGCCGATCAAATAATTTAGTCAATAAGCACTCTCCTACACCAACTAACTAGCCAGCAAACTAATCAGTTATTTAAATCATATAATTATCCAAACCTGACAGCCAAACTAGCCGGGTAATCAAAGCAATCAACCAATTTGCTCATATCTCATTACATTAAATGGCAAGGCAAAACACCTATACTCCAAAATCTTATTTTTCTCGTATATATCCAGTATTGCATGATCCAGTAAAGAAACTCAGCCGTGTTATCACACAGATTCTCTCTTCCCACCACTGCCTCGTTCGCTTATATCCAACCGTGGATTCACGTTTCATGACCATGACCACTCCTATGCCATCACTCATGCATCTCATTTCCCACAGTATCTCCGTACATGCTCGCCACTGTATACATCTGCCGTTCCCATTTAATTTCACCAAATCACTCTCCCCTTTTTAACAAATTTTTCGGAACAGACAAATTGCTGGAAGATGACTAATGAGATATCAGTATTCAAGAAAGGTTACAGACAGAAGGTCCTAGACTATAGATGTGTATTGCTCACAAGTCCTTCATGTCAGCTGATCAAAAAGAGAGAGAACAGTGAACTACCTGAAGGTTTAGAAGGCTGAGTAGGCTACATTTTCCTTAACTGCAAGACCTTTGGCACATTAACTCACAGGAGACCGATACATAAACATGTGAGAGGCAGGCTAGAGGAGCTAAGAATTGTTAGCATGAATACCTGAAAAGAGAGAAGAACACGTCAAGGATAATTGCTTAGTTCATACTATTTATCTAATGAGAACATGCAAGAATGCTGCATTACTGATGCAGGACTTTGATATGAAGCGGAGAACTGAAACCAAATGTTTTAAAATACTGAAACTGCACAATAATAGTAAAGATAATGGAGACAACACACTACAAGGAATAGAAACAACTCGGTTTCAAGGCGTCACGCCAAGCTTTTCTTCAAAGTAGATAAATTAGCTATGAATGTTACCCGATAAAATAAAAATTGCGTTAGACGCTTTAATAGGAAATCACTTACAATGGCATTCACCACGTATACAAGACTTGATCTTGAATATGCTACTGCAGTGTTGAGTACTCAACTTCCCGTGCATCTTGAGCACTAGTGTCTAGTGAGGAACGACCGCATTACTGAAAGAATAGCAGCTCCATCTGTTTAATAAGGGCAGGACATTATTCCTACCGCCTCCCTTTAATTTTCCTTCTTCAGCCCCTATTCCCATTTCTTACCCTTTCCCTCTTGTTTCCTTCCGCTTCTCTACCGTCTCTTACCCCTATGCCACTTCACAAGCGCCTCCACCTCCACATGAATATATTAGCCGCAAATGTTAACATTTACAACACCAGAAGCTGCGATTACCCCAATCATTTTAACATGGCCACCAGAGACGCGCCCCGATGCTGCCGTTTGAGGGCATGGGGCTGGGCCCTGCTCCCAAACTAACACATTAATGTATGCAAAATTATGATCGCAAATTACACCATCTTAAGAAATTACAAGCAGCCGGTGAAGGCAGGGTCCCGAGGACCCCGTCCAGACCTGCCGAGTTTAGAAGCAAATCTTTACTGGAAAGATTATTTTACCAGGAATCTGACCCTGATATTTCAAGAACCATAGGTGCTAACTAAATAAAATTTATTAATATTTTGAATGTGATGCTCACAGAGCGTAATTCAGTAAAGAAGTTCCATAAAAATGTGTTATACTTGGAAGAGGTATCCAGACGGCGGTGTCTTGCAGTGGAGGCTCCATTATTTAATTATAGCGAAGCCCTCTGGTAGGCGAAACACCGGGAGGATGATTGGGAGTAGGAAGGGGAAGGGGTAGGGTAGAGGAAAGGCCAAGGTTCCTCCAGCGCCTCTACCCAACTAGTAGCCGCCGCTCTATGGTCTAATGGCAACCACCGATTAAGTACTATGATTTGGAGTTCTTCCTTGCAATTTCATCGAGGCTTTACTGTGGGCTAGGGGAGAGGGTGAAAAAGTTTATTTCATTGCAGGGATGGTGCAGCTACTGGGGTGTTGTTAAGGGTTACTACAGGTAGTCGTTGCTTCTCTGGGCTCCTTGACCCCAATCACTGCCATCCAGTCCTAACCAACACTTAATACTAATATTCAAATAACAAATAACCGTAACTAACAAGCACACACTGCTAACACACGCCCTATGCAAATTATTCCCCATACTAACAAATATCTCGTACTAAAAATGTATCAGAAAATATTTCTTAATAAATACACACAACCAACAAATATCCAATACCCCACTACGAACACTAAGCCATGGGAACACTCAACCCTGGTAAACACCAGCTCTGCTAAACATCAGCCTTGGCAAACACCAGCCCTGGCAAACACCAGCCCTGGCAAGCATCAACCCTGGCAAACACCAGCCCTGGCAAACGCCAAGTACTGGCAAACAAACAACCAGCACTGGCAAACACTACCTGCAAACGCCCAATGCTGGCCACCATCCCATACTAGCAAGCACCCAGTACTGACAAACACTCAGTACTGACAATCACCAAGTACTGGCAAGCAGTACTGACAAACACCTATTACTGACAAACACCTATTACTGACAAACACCCAGTACTGGCAATCACACAGTACTGGCAATCATCCAGTACTGGCAAGCACCCAGTACTGACAATCACCCACAACTGGCAATCACCCAGTTCTGACACTCACCCAGTACTGACAATCACCCAGTACCGACAATCACTCAGTACTGACAAACACCGAGTACTGGCAATCACCCAGTACCGGCAATCACACATTATTGGCAAACACCCAGTACTGATAGTCACCCAGTACTGGCAATCACCTAGTACTGACAAACACCTAGTACTGGCAGTCACCCAGTGCTGGCAATCACCCAGTACTGACAAACACCCAGTACTTGCATACACCCAGTACTGACAAACACCCAGTACTTGCATACACCCAGTACTGACAAACACCCAGTACTTGCATACACCCAGTACTGACAAACACCCAGTACTTGCATACACCCAGTACTGACAAACACCCAGTACTTGCATACACCCAGTACTGACAAACACCTAGTAATGACACACCCAGCCCGAGCAAATATAAGTTCTAACAAACGTAAGGGGAAAAAAAAGTACAAATCACCAAGCAGAAGTAAGACAGGCCTGGGTGCTGGAAGTGTCACCAGTGACTAGGTTTTGGTTTAAGCAGCGAAGCAGGAGTGGCTGGCGAGGATGTGCCAAATTATCTCTACTCTTTATTAATTACGGCTAATGGAGACAGCGGGCATTATCAAGGCCAAATGCGGACTCAACGGACGTGAGAGTGCCATTCAGAGGTGTGCGCTATGGGCAGCTATCATGCGGTGTGGGCGGTCTGACGTGGTCTTTAAAGACCGATGTGGTGTGTCATTGTCAGGGACTATATGTGGACTGGAATCTGCGTTCCTGTTGCTGCTGAGGGTGACACACACACACACACACACACACACACACACACACACACACACACACACACACACACACACACACACACACACACACACGCATACACACACACACGCATACACACACACACGCATACACACACACACACACGCATACACACACACACACACGCATACACACACACGCATACACACACACACACACACACACACGCATACACACACACACACACACACACACACACACACACACATACATGCACACACACACACGCATACACACACACACGCATACACACACACACACACACACACACACACACACACACACACACACACACACACACACACACACACACACACGCACACACACACACACACACACGCAAACACACACACACACACACACACACACACACACACACACACACACGCATACACACACACGCATACACACACACACACACGCATACACACACACACACACACACACACACACACACACACACACACACACACAATCGGTCTGACAACACTGGAGGACAGGAGGGTCAGGGGAGACATGATAACGACATACAAAATACTGCGTGGATTAGACAAGGTGGACAGAGACAGGATGTTCCAGAGATGTGACACAGAAACAAGGGGTCACAATTGGAAGCTGAAGACTCAGATAGGTCAAAGGGATGTTAGGAAGTATTTCTTCAGTCATAGAGTAGTTAGGAAGTGGAATAGTTTGGCAAGCGATGTAGTGGAGGCAGGAACTATACATAGTTTTAAGACGAGGTATGATAAAGCTCAGGGAGCAGGGGGAGAGAGGACCTAGTAGCGGTCGGTGAAGAGGCGGGGCCAGGAGCTGAGTCTCGACCCCTGCAACCACAATTAGGTGAGTACACACACACGCACAGAAGTTATAAAGCCAGAGGTATCACAGATGACGTGCAACTAATGAGTAGAATACAAGAGGATGAGAACCAGGCAAGACTATAAATGGATCTGACATGCTACAGGTCTGACCTGAAAAACATCTGAAATTTAACCCAGCAAGTGAAAAGTTATGAAGTTTGGGGATAGACAAAGAAGACTGCTCATCGGAGTACAGGCTCGGGGACAAAAGTTAAAGACTCCAAAAGGGCCTTGGGGTGAGTATTTTACCGAACATATCGCCTGAGGCGCACATCAACTGAATAACTGCTGCAGCAAGTAATCGTCTGGCAAATCTAAGACTAATTTTCAGAAATCTAAATAGTTATTCCTAACACAATACGGAGTACATCAGGCCCATGTTGGAGTGCACAGCACCAGTATGGAACCCACACTTAGTCAAGCATGTCAAGAAATTGGAAGAAGCGCAAAGGTTTCCAACGAGAGTAGTCCCGGAAGTAAGGAATATGCTCTCTGAGGAGAGGTTAATTGAGTATCTGTATCTGGCTTCTCCAGTGAATATGCTATTAGTCATTACGAGAGTCAAGCCCCTTCAGTGATGACAGAATCGGTAATAATCAGAGTCAGGCTCAGTGTTAATTATGACTAACTCAACGTATCAGAGGGATCTAGGAGTTAAAAAAAAAATTTCGGAAGATCGTACAAAAGAAAATCCTAGAAATTCATATGCTACACTGGCGAATTATAAAATAGCTTTCAAATATATGGATGGAGAAATGTTGAAAAAAAGGTGTTTATAGCATATATTAAGCCAAAACTGAAGTAACGGCTGTGTAGTCCCTCACACACACAAAAAAAATGGACTCTCAAGAAAACATCAAATGAGGAACTACAAAATGACTGTCAGAATTAGAATCTATGACTCGCGAAGACTGGAAACACTAAAGATAGTACAGTATAGTGAATGATAGGAAAAGAGGAGACATAATAACCATATATAAGGACATTATATAATAGACAAGGAAATTTTTTTAATAACTGCCACACGAATAACAAGAGGCAACAGTAATAAAAAGAGGAAAAGTGGATTATTATTACTATCATGGGGGAACGCTAAACCCATAGAGATTATACAGCGCCTGTGGGGATGGGGATATGGAAGGCATTCAGATTTAATTCTGGGAAATAGAGCACAGATCCAATTCCCATGACCAAGAGCCCCTCACCAGCATCAAGGAACCTCCCGTGAGGGGAGGAAAAGTGGAACCGAAGGGATGCCAGAACATTTTTCTACGCGAGCAGAGCTACTGACCAATGGAATTATTTAAACAAGTTTGAGTTGATAGTACTGCAACTGCTGCAACCATTGGAAATTTTAAAAATATCTGATGAACAAATTATTGAAGATGGAACACCATGGGCACAAATAGGTAATTACGAAAAGACAGTTATACACATGCACCCACGCACGTACCCATACACGCACACACGTACTCATTCACCCACGCACCCTCTCTCCAGCACGCTCACCGAGTAATAAAGACTGGAAAAGTATAACGGCACCAGAAATTAAGTACAATCTAGGAAAGAAAATTCTGCTTGTACCAGAGTAGAAAAGAACTTCGCGGGCCAGCCTTGCAGCTTATCATATATTCAGGAAATTATTATAATATCAGATTGTTAAGACAACGTTTAACTACCATCATTTATTTTTTTTTAAGTTTTCAACGTGTTTCTACATGTTAAGAAGAAAAGAGTAACCCGCATTCAACAGTAACAAAATAACTTGCGTATTTTAGGCCTAACTAGAAGCCTTAATCACAATCATAGTAGCAGGAATTCAGTGACACAAGAGCCGTAAAATTGTCCAGGTTCAATATAATCATTTTGAATAATTATTTTTTCATTCGGCACCAAAATTAGAATAGTGGGCAGAAAATAACTGTGGCCTTAGAATAAACTAAAAGAGTTGTAATGATATGGATGGCTGTCAGAAAGCGACCTCGGACAAAGATAGCTTCTAAGTGGAAGGATTCCGTGGGCCTCAAGATAAGTAGTAAGCACGTTACAGCTCAAACTCCCGAGCTGGGCAATGGGCGGTGTCAAAGATGGTATGACATGTTGGGAAGTAGACGTTATGGTAGGGTCATTAGGCAGTTTTAACCATAGGCGGGGTCCAAGAGCTGACATAATGAAGGGGAGTGGGCGTTAAGGCGCGCCCATTATGACCAGGCAGGGCGGGAGACAGTCGTATCTCATGATAAATTAACATGTCTATCCTTTCTTATTTTCGTTGCAACCTTCTCTTAAATAAACCTTAATATATTCAAGTCCAAAAAAAGGGGGTCACATGAATATTCACCCCTAAGAAAAGCTTTTAACCAAAGTTATGCAAATTATTAGGTATTTTATAATAGGTAAATTTTAGCAAGGTTACATTAGGTTGCAACCCTGCGGGTTTAGCGCTTCCCTGTGAATATAATAATAATACATTAGGTTGCTAGGTTAGTTTGGGGCAATATAAAAATACGCATTACTTTAGTTGACTGTTTTCCGAGGAGTAGTGACCTTAAAGTCATCGGAAAAAATAGGCAATTTAATAGCGAAACCTTCAAGTGATCCAAGAAAAGATAGATTTAAAAAGAGAGGAAATAGAAATTCTCGAAAGCTCTCTTCAATCATTCTCGACAATTATGTGGTACCTAAAATATTTATTTTTTTCATAAAGCACCAAAAGTAGAATAATTTTGGACACCACTTTTCTGTGTTGCGAGGAGGCCTATCCTCAGAACTGATCTCCAGATTATTGGGTATTCTCCAGGTTATTCTTTTAAATCTGCTTACTCGTGTACCCTTTATTAAGCACTCGTCTGTTTAAAAATAAGTTTCTGACGTGTTTCTCCAGTAATTAATTGCTATGAAAGTTTCACCAGGTGTATTCATTGTTGTCGGGTAATTGAATTATAGCATAACTGGCAAGTGGCAAAGAGAGCAAAAAGGGTGTCCTATATTAGGACAAAGTGTCACCTACATGAGGCTTCGTCAAATACATAAAATTTCTAAACTGGCGACGTATGTAAATATTGACGAAAAGCTATGGAATTAGGTGCTGGGCGAAGTTAAAGTAGAGATGTCCCATGCGGTGTAGGTAAAATGACCCGTCAGACAGTGTCGAGGTGAGAGAGGGGTCAGGTTGGGCGATCTCCATTGCCAGCACTTGACGCCTTCATCTTGACATTGTCTGACAGGTCACCTTACCTACACGCGGATGGTACAGCTCCACTTCACCCAATATATACGTCGTTATTTAAAAATTCTGTGTACATGGTAAAGCCTCCTGCAAGTGTAAGGTTGTACTAATAAAGGTCTCCTTTTGCTTTATATCTTTTAATCACCTCCAAATGATGTTTTCATGAATGAGCCTCAAAATTCCATCAATGTATACCAGATTTCCGACATTTCCTAAATTTCGAATGACTTTGAGAAAGCTATTGACAACATGCCCATGCACTCAGCCCCAGGCAGAGACTCATGGAACTCTGTGTTCATTAAGAACTGCAAAATATCGCTTTCGCGTGCCCCAAGTATACTAAGGACAAGTAGCTTAGACATGGGTGAAATTCCAGTCACTAAAAACAACGGATATAGCTCCACTCCATAAAGGTGGCAGGAAAGCATTAGCTGTGAACTATAGACCAATAGCTCTAACGTCTCACATTATAAAATCTTTCAAAAAGTGCTAAGAAGCACGACTGCAAACCACATGGGTTCCAAAAACGGCACAATCCAGGGCAACATGGGATCAGAGTAGGTCGCTCCTGCCTCTCGCACCTACTGGATCACTATGAAATGGTCTTGGATGCACTGGAAGAAGAACAGAATGCAGATGTAATATACACAGACTTTGCAAAAGCCTTTGACAAGTGCGGTCATGGCGTAATGCGCACAAAATACGTGCTAAAAGAATAACTGGCAAAGTGGGGAGATGGATCTTCAACTTTCTAACCAATCGAACACGAAGAGTAGTCGTCGACAGAGTTAAATCGGAAGCTGCCATAGTGAAAAGCTCTGTTCCACAAGGCACAGTACTCGCACCCACCCTGTTCCTCATCCTCATATCAGAGATGTAATTAACAGCACCGTATCATCCTTTGCGGATGATACTAGGATCTACATGAGGCTGTCATCTGTTGAGGACACGGTTAACCTCTAAAAAGATATAAACCAAGTTTTCCAGTGGGCAGCAGAAAACAATATGATGTTCAATGAAGACAAATTCAGACTAATTCGTTATGGAAAACTGGAGGAGATAATAACTAGAACTGAGTATACTACAAGCTCTGACCATACAATAGAGCGGGAAAATAATGTGAGGGATCTGGAAGTGGTAATGTCTGAGGATCTCATTTTCAAGGATCACAACAGTGCCACGATCACAACTGCAAAGAAAATGATAGAATGGATAATGAGAACGTTCAAAACAAGAGATGCCAAGCCAATGATGAGCCTTTTCAAATCACTTGTTCTCTCTAGGCTGGAATATTACTGTACATTAACATCTCCGTTTAAAGCAGGTGAAATTGCAGATCTAGAGAGTGTACAGAGAACCCTTACTGCACATATAAGTTTTATCTAACACCTCAACTACTGGGAACGCTTGAAAGCACTTGATTTGTAATCGCTGGAACGCAGGTGAGGGAGATGTATCATAATCTTCACTTGGAAAATCCTAGAAGGAATGGTCCCGAATCTGCACACACAAATCACTCCCTGCAAAAGTAAAAGACTGGGCAGGCGGTGCAAAATACCCCCAATGAAAAGTAGGGGCGCCACTGGTACACTAAGAGGAAATACTATAAGTGTCCAGGGCCCAAGACTGCTCAACAGTCTCCCACCATGCATAAGGGGAATTACCACTAGGTCCCTGGCAGCCTTCAAGAGGGAGCTGGACAGATACTTAAAGTATCTGGACTACGTGTGACCAGCAGTAACAGCCTGGTTGATCAGGCCCTGATCCACCGGGAGACTTAGTGGTGGACTGGACCGCGGGGGCGTTGATCCCCGGACTACCCTCCAGGTAGATTGTTATAGTGATGCTGTTTACAGTAGGTAGTCACAATTTTGATAGCTAATGACTTTTATTTTACCATTTGGAGTGTAGATAATTATTGAAATGTTTATGCATTGACCTGATTTGTGCTGCCAAGTTCTCCCAAGGGAGGTTCCTTGACGCTGGTGAGGGGTTCTTGATCTAGGAAATTGGATCTATGCTCCGGTTCCCTGAATTGAACCTGAATACCTTTTATCCCCCCCCCCACGTGCACCGTATAATCCTACGGGTTCAGCGCTCCCCCATGATTATCATAATAATATGCTGCTAAATTGCTTTAGAACATTAAAGATTAAATATATTTTATGTAACGACGCCAATGTCTCAAATGTAATGGTGAATCTGTTCTGACAATTGCGTTCTTTCCGCAGGTAATGGTGGCACCAGCACTAGCGGTGGAGGCGGAATGGGCAGCTGCGGATTCGACCAAGTTTCAGGAGGAGCCTACGGGGGCGGCACGCCGCTTTCCATGCTACAGCTGCCCCCCTCCGCCCATGCCGAGCTCAACGCCCACTTGGGGTCTCCAGGGTCGTCTGGGGCGAGCTTCACGCTGGACGGCGGGCAGGCGAGCGAGGCTGGCGAGACTGCGGAGCACGCTGAAGGGGAGGTTGGGTGGGTGTGTAAGTCTTGCCGCCTCGTCTTTCCCTCGCCCGCCCTCCTGGCCGCCCACCAGCGGGCTCTCGACCACACCCGCGGCGTCCTCAGGCTCACGCAGCTGCTGTATGCGTGCACGGCGTGTCGCCACCACGCCGCCACCCTGGCGGACTACCGTCGCCACCTGGAGAGCGAGCAGCACCGGGTGTCGTTAGCTACGGTGAGCTCTGCGGGCGGCACCATGGTGGAAGACGCGGAGGTGGCGGCAGTGGTGAGACAGATTACAGCTCTGGCGCAGGCGGCGCACCCTGGTACCGACACCAACGGCAACATAAACAAGGACAACGCTGCCTCAACTCCTGGGCTGCAGCCGGCCCCCAGCCAGTAGAGTAAACCACTTGTGGCCCACTGGGCCATCTGGCTGCTACCCTCAGTGATCAGCGCGGCTCCCGGGTCTTCTGGACCAGGCCTACCCTGGCCCGGGTCGCCTCGCCCCTCCTCGCAGGCCGGGCCTCGTGCCCCGCCCACTTAACGCCTCGCAGTAAACGCCCCGCGGCGGCGCCCCACAAACACTGTCGTGTGTCGCTGTGGCCTCGCCGCTCCTGTGTCCGTGTAGACGTCGTGTTGTAGCTAGCGGTCACCAGGCGCCGCATACCACCCCGCCCGCGCCGGGTCGCCCGCACCACCACGCCCCCACACCCTCGCTGTAGCCTGCAGGGCCTCACAATGTCCGCACTGCATGAGGCGCGGGCGTATCCCATGTGCTGGATACGGGCGGCTCGAGCGCGGGCTTGGGCATTCATTCATACAATCAGTTGATCCTGTGGGTAATGGTTCCTACGTAGGTTTATCGTGGCCAGTACTATGTTCCTGTAGAGATAGTGTGACCCCGTGCTACCCGGGTCAAGGGCCGCTTCTTTACGTTCTCCGGTGACGCTGACGTGCGTCCACTAGTTCCTCACCTCCCTAAGGAGACAAAAGCAGCGGAGGACTCGCATATGTCAAGGTGATAATCCTGAAAACTTAGGATAAGGAAACCTCGCAAGATTCTTCAAATGTAACCCTTAACATCTACGCACTAGATTCTCCCCCATGGGAAACATATATACGCAAGTGCATTCTGATGCAAAATAATAAGAAAACCCCACTTTTCTCCACGTTCCCCACACAAACATGAAAGCCGTCAACTTGTGCTCGGAGGTTTAAAAGGAATACACCATAGGAAATCCACACAAATATTAGTGATACCCAGTCATGGTGTCAGCGAATAGGAACTTTGTATTTAGTTTTATTTCAGACAGGTTCGTATCTGTGCACACAATTACGAACATGTAACCGTCTTGAAGTGATGCTGAAGGCGCAGACTCCGCTGACGACCTCAACGCATGTATTGTACGGCTACTGGTTGGAGGGAGAGAAGAGCAGTGGGCAGATATCAGTAGGAGGAGCATTAATTTGTGAAATAAGTCCAGGCTCTTGGCATTTCTGGTAGGCACCCTGGCACTGCTGTTTGGCCTGTATAAGTTCTCGATGATCAAGCTTAAAGGTATTAATTTCAGCAATTGTTAACTATTTAAAAAACAAAATGGCGTGTTTATTGTTCACCTAGAAGTATGTATATCACAGATGCCGGCACAAGTTAGCATTTTGGCAAATACTTTCATTAAATAGTAAATCATTAATAATTTCTTATGATCTGACTTGGTTTTCAAGTAAGATACGCTTACAAATTATCATAAGCATTATTAATATACATAAACTTGTGCAACAATCGTAAATTCAGATGTTGTATTGAGCTTGCAAAATACATATCAGGCGCCTGGATGACAGAAGCAGTTAGGTTTTAAATAAGATAATCTTTGAAAAGTTTCTTATTAAAATTCTGTTTTAATACACAAAGCTTATAACAATTTAAAGGCAAACATATTTAACGTAGTAAAATTTTTACAACAAACTCGAACAGTTCCATACAGCATAGATCCAGAGTATCGTGGAGCGGGAGGCTAAGCAGTGGTGGCAGGGTGCTTGGCCGATCAACTATGGTACTATGAGTGTGCTATTGTTGTGATGGTTTGCGGAAGACCGGGTTAAATGGGCACTGACACCGATCACCTGCCAGCGGTAACCGCCTGCAAACTACCGAACTACCTCTCAATTGTTAAGAATCCTTAGACCGGTTCCATAGTTCCTATCAGTGGTTGTGATGTGATCGGCAATTGTTAGTCTTTAACTGGGGGTTTGATAAGGGTACTTTTTTTGCTATTCAAAATAGATAGAGATGAGAGTAAACGCTAGAAGGCTCAAATCGCTGATCCGTCACTTAGAGGGAGCGTCAAGAGCAATACAAAGTGTAGTTGGAGGTGTGGTGGCGGGTCATCCTCGGTGGACGGGGTGAAAGGGCCACTCACACCGCCATCTCCACACATTCTGTGACCAATTTCTCCATATTTATAATTCAGTTTTCACAAGCACTGCAGAGTTGTGACGCTGACCGTCAATAGGAGTTTGTCTCCTCAGATTTTCCTAGTCCGTAACAGTAGAAACGTGGCCAAAGGTTCTTTATCGAGGCTCTAGTTCAGGGAAGGAATTGGAAGTAGATAACAGGCACAGTGAGCACATAAAGTGGCTCTTACATTGACCACTCCAGCTGGACTAGAGCATGCCGCTTAAGGGTCTTGAAACCACACTATTTTACCAGTACATTTTGTTTCCAAAGCATTACAGACTGCCTGGGGGCGCCGGCCTGGCCACCTAAAACACTCCTCCTGGCCTCATTGTCAATTCTGAAAACGTTCATTTGTATCAGATAACGTTAGAATTAATCATGTATTACAGAAACTTCTTGGGGTTATTAGTTGCCTGAACTTAAAATAATACAAATATAAAATTCCTTCCAAACCATCCATAGGCAAAATAGATATTTTTGGCTGCTATATTTTGAACATTATACAAATATATATATATATATATATATATATATATATATATATATATATATATATATATATATATATATATATATATATATATATATATAATCTCCTATTTGGTACATCCAGCTAATGCTTAATACTAATTCTTGGCTTGCCTCTCATTCCTTTCGAATATTTTAATTGAAACTTAAAAGCCTCTTATTGAAGTAAATCTTTAATGCAAAACAGCCTTGTGGGTGAGGAGCCATGAGTGGTGTGCGAGGTGTGAGGGGTCGGCGCTGCCTGCAAGCGCAGGTGCGCCCAGTACCTTGCGCATGTGCGGCTGGGCTGCCTGAGGGCGGTGCGGTGTTGGTGCCCTGGGACGGTGGTTCCCGTGTTCAGGGGCGGCGCCTGGTCAAGCCTCGCCCGGGGCGGGCTCCGGCAGCCGCCCGCTGTAGGCTAATTAGGATTAGCTTCTTATATTCGACAAACTATCAGTAATTACCATTTGCTGTCTACCTTTTCTCCATGTTGTAGCGGAACTTAACAATTTTCGTCACTTAGAGGAGTTATAATTCTTTAATGTTTTGTTAGTGCCATGGTAGTTAGCTCGCTTGACAGGTGTAAGTTGTAACAACACAAAATAACCAGGTCGACTATGTTTACATTTTACACTTACACATACGACGAACAGCCACCACTTGTCCACTGCAGCCTGAAGGGCAGCAATGCCCATCCTGATATTGTATACCATGTTATGGTATTCATGCAGCAGCAGCAGCGTTACCATGGTAAGGTATTCATGCAGCAGTCTTATCATTTAGTGGTAACCATGCAACAGTATTATCATAATGCGGTAGCCAGCAATGTTGCTGTGTTATGGCACCAGGCAGCAGTGTTGCCATGTAATGGTAATCTTGCAGAAGTGTTACCACATTATAGTGGGCTTGCAGCAATGTTGCCATTTGGTAATCTTGCAGCTGTGTTGCCCTGTAGTAATCTTGCAGAAGTGTTGCCATGTGGTAGTCATGCAGCTAAGTCACGATGTTATGGTAGTCATGCAGCAATGTTGCCATGTTATGGTATCTTACAACAGTGTTGTCATGGTAGTTATGCAGCAGTGTTGCCATGTTGTCAGTCAAGGAACAATATTGCAATGCTATGGTAATCATGCAGCAGTGTTACCATGTCATGCAGCTATTTTCCTACGTCATGATAGTCATGTGGTCATACAGCAGTATTGTTATGTATGATAATCATACAACGGTGTTGACATGTATGCTATTCATACAGCAATACTGATATGTATGATAATCATACAATAGTATTGCCATGTATAACAGTCCTACAGTAGTGTTGCCATATATGACATACTGCATGTCTGGTCATGCAACAATGTTGCCATATGTAAAGGTTCTACATCAGTGTTGTCATGCATGCTACTCATGCAGCAGTGTTGCAGTCTGACAATGATGCAGATGCATGTTACCATCAGATGGTCATGTCTGTATGTTACTATTCTAGGAAGTTCAAGTGAAGTGTTATATCACGGTATAGAACAGTGTTGCCATCGCAGGTGTTTATATAGTAGTGGATAATCTCCCATTATTGCCATATCAGGTGGTCATCTCCCAGCGTTGCCATATCAGGTGGTCATCTCCCAGCGTTGCCATATCAGGTGGTCATCTCCCAGCGTTGTCGTTTTCGAGTTCCTGAGAGCAAGGTAGAAAGTTCCTCATAAGAATTATGTAAACACACAGAGATCCATGCACATTTTCAGCAGTTAAACACACACATGTAGACACGAGACATCTCAAGTCGAAGATATGCAAATTTTAGCTCACATTTTCGTGCCAAAAATGGCATTTAAATGAACAAAATGCAAACGGTTTCATGTTCCTTATAAAGAAAAAGATACATATCATACACGTTCATATATTTTTTACACTGGTTTAAACTTATACATATTTCAGCTTAGTAAGCGCGCTATTCGATGTTACAAAGTTGTTTTTCTGCGTGGTTTAGTACACAGGACATCACACACTACGTTCTGCCTGCGCTGGTGGACTTGCTTGGGGGGGGGAGGAGGATGGGGTAGGAGGGAAGAAGGTAAGAAGTTCCTATCATTACGCTGTGATTCCTATTTTCATAATATTAGTAAATAAACAATAGTTGTTTGTTTTTGGGGTAGTAGCTGATAAACAAGAAAGTTGATGTAAATCTTATAGGAGCTGTAATGAACTGTACAAATGTTTTCTGGAACAAAGCTTGCGAGATATGTCCTTTACAATGAATTTTTGCCATGCGAGTTCCTATACGCAGAAAAAAAATTATATACAGTGGCACGAGCTTATTGCACAGATAACATGCTGCATGTTTTGAACAAACGACACACGAGAGTGGTCCAGGGGTGTAAGCTAACGACACAACAATAAATCAAAAAGACTATGGCTATTGTCTTCAAATCATTTCAAAGTAAAGGCTTTTCTTAAGAAATACTGCATTCAGTATTGCCCAACATTGTTCTGTCGTAGGCTTCCATCGCCCATAGTCTTCGGTAATTCGGTGTATGTATGTTTTTCGACAAGGTTCCTTAGGGTGGTTTTCTTGCATAGCTCTTGTCGGCGTTATTTGCTTGCATAAATGTGGGTGGAGTCTTATGTCTGTATAGCTCTTGTTGGGATCATGTGTTTGCCTAGCCCTTTTGTCAACTTTAAACGTACATTGGTTCACAACACATTAATAAACACTAATATATATATATATATATATATATATATATATATATATATATATATATAGATATATATATATATATATATATATATATATATATCGTGCCGAATAAGTAAAACTGGTCACTTAGCAAGAACTCGTTTAAAATTGTCTTCTAAAATTTTCTCTAATAAATTTAAAGATATATTTTTTCATTTATGTTAATAAAAAAAATTATGATTTTGTACCAGAAGCACCTTAGAAAACTTAACCTTATTATAACAAGCGCAGTTCAATTTAGCCTAATCCATCTATTTCATACAAGTTTACAATAAACAAACACAATGAAATATATTTTTTTTGTTAGATTCAGAATGATGTTTGCTAAATTATTCCATACACAAATTTTCGCTTGCCGTATTCAGCCAGAAGTGCGCTGCGATTTAAGCCAAAATGGCAGGTTTTACTTAATCGGCACCACACACACACACACACACACACACACACACACACACACACACACACACACACACACACACACACACACACACACACACACATACATACACTCATACATACACTCATACATACACTCATACATATATGTATATAGGCTGATCTGTACAAAAAGATGTATATTAATTTGTTTCAGACATATGTTACTATATTTATCAATAAACCTTACACTAGTCTCTGTGAAATAAAATCCCGAATTATTCAAACCTAACAATGAAATTGTTATTATAGTGGCATTTCATTGCTACTTCTATATCAAAAATATTTTGTGACGCAGAGTGCCTGTGCTTAAAGTTTTTAAATCTAAATACCTAACATTTAAGAAAAAATAATCCATCTCTCTTCAGTAAGGTAAAAGTCAAGAGACGGAATGTAAACATCGGTTGACGTGCTTAATCACAGTTAAACTTTAGTTGTGTATTCCCTGTAATTTTGTTTCAGATTAATATGAAATTTACATTTCCATCTGGCGAATGTAAGTTTTCTGTAGAATTCTTATATTTTTTCCATTCTATTTTTTTATGATTTGTTGTAGAAACGATTTTCTAGTTTTCGCAAACCACTAGGTCCCATTTATGATCATACAATATTTGCACGTTGGAAAATAGTAACAGTTGACAGGCCGGTGTATTTAATAATATAGGATAGTGTCAATGAGCTTATTCCACTTGCTGGCTGACTCAACTAATGGTGAGAGTACAAAAGTGATGGACGTAGCTCTCGTTCCTGTCTTTCTCACTTGAATTTTGTTCTGTACGAAGGGTCTCCACAGCACACGCACGTCACACTCCTCCGGGTGTGGTACAAGTACACGTTCTCCACATTATCAAACTTCAGTGGCGTCAGCTTACAACACGGCAGGAATTTCAGACGCCTTCAGGAAAATCTGTTCAATTTACTGATGATACTTTTCTCGGCCTTTGCTACATAGAAAGCACAAAGTAAGTGCGTTTTAGTTTTAATCTTGTTAAAATTATGAGCCGTTATTGTTGCTGTGTCGTACGCTTACACCAACACACACAATATGATTATACGCATTTGTCTTTCCCTCGTTCAGTGAAATCACCGTTTGAGTTTTAACCCCTTAAGTTCAGCTGAGCTGGGAGATTGACCACCTAGTGCTAGGAGGATATAGAATGACCTTGACTGACCTCGCGTGTACTCGTTCTAGGAAACTGACCCAAATAAATATGGTTCGAAGAAAATAGGAGGAAGCCATTTTGCTGTAAGTATAACGATGAGTGTCATGTCACCCTGTTACGGAGGTTTGCAATAGAATTAATAGTAGAAAGGGATGGATTAGTCCGAGCTGTAGTTCTTCGAGTCCTTCCTATCTATGTGAGGCGTGAGGCTTCTGAAAGTTACTGAAATGTTCCTAATTTATGGTTAAATAAATATTTGTATACACATTTATATACAAAAGTTCTCACAATACCCCTTTTATGTTCCTCGAAGGAGCGTTGTATGTGAAGTCTGGAATTTCTAGATGATTATTCCGTCTAGAAGGACTGGACTAGAAAGGATTAGTGTGTACATGGCCGTGGCGGGAGTGAACACAGTCACGCCGAGGTCATTTTCCAATAAGGGTCACTCACTCAGTTGTGTACAGTGACGACCCTTATTGACCCTTAACCTTGCGCTTGCAGTGGAATCTCATGTTGCTATTGATAATCCAAAAAGCGTAGATTCTTATCTTTGTTCCTTAGTGATATTGTGATAATATTTTGGCGTTCTAAGGAAAAGGATAAGGTCTACTAGGTTATATATGTTGTAGGGATTATATGAACGATATGCCAAGTGTACAAGTGTTTTGTTAGAGTAAGGATTGGCCAAGGAACACTTTACCTCACCTTTGTAAGGGATTCTAGAGCAATACTTTAAATACCTGACGTTAACTGAGGATTTATATATGTAAAGAAACCCCCTTAAACAGAATGAATCAATCCTGGGTATATGTTGCAGAGGATTTGGTGTTGCTCCAGAGACCCAATGCTGAGTGAAGCTTTGTGATACAGGTGAATTGTTCACAGCTTGTCGATGGATTTGTAAGCCATGTAGAAACATTTTTCATAAAGATAAATAAGTCGGGTTTTGTCACTTTTTATATATAATTTTGTTTTGAAAATAACACCGTTACAGGTGTACATCAGCAGGTTACAGTAGATATATTCTCGTATTTTGTCACTCTTTATTGTTTTACATGACCACCTAACTAATGAATCTATAATTTACTCAATAAACTCACGACAACCTCGGGTAGTTTTCATTATAGTTAAACAATGTTCTCTTTACACAAATGAATATGAATGTGACTCCTTCAGTTATAACCATGTTCCTAAATATTACAATAAATATGAGGTGATGTGTGAAGAATTATCGTATTTTCACCTGATTAACATATGGTCCTCCAGTGATGTACTTGACCATTAAGGGCATGTGGCCCACGAGTGATATACCTGACATTGGAGCAGGTAGTCATGGGTGATATACCTGACCACTGGAGCAGGTGGTCCACGAGTTATATACCTGGCCTTTGGAGCAGGTGGTCTTCGAGTGATTTACATAGCCTTTGGAGCAGGTGGTCAGGTGGCACACGTGTGATCTACCTAACCATTGTTGAAAATATCCACAAATAATATCTTGATTAGATAAAAGGCTTTTTAGAGAATTGTAAAGCGCACAGTGAGTCGACCTATTCTGGTGGACGCGGGAATTGTTGACTGTTGAGCAGAAAAATAGTTGGTCAGGAGGCAAGCTGGTTAACATGTAAGTAGTGTTATAAGGTTCAAAGATAATTATAAATGCAGCTCGTATTTCAAAACAAAGCCCGTACTTCAAATGCAGCATAAACTGGAAAAAAAACTGCAATGTTGAAATCGGCACTGCAGCTTTTATCAAAAATTAATTGTAAAATTCATTATTTTTTCAAATTGTGTTGAAAATGTATTCATTGCTATTTACACATTATTGGTACCTTGATCAGGCGCAACAAAATGCTGTATATATTGCGAATATAGTCTATGTTACTAAACACAGCATGTTTCAAAACTCTTATACAGTCGGACATTGCAGCCCATTCCAGAATAATGTTTATAACGTGTAACATACTTGTATACCAACTTTCAGAGGTCTTGCCCAGACACATGTTATTATACACTGAAAGAAAGAACTGCTAATGGGGTGAAAATATTTTTACTCAATTTTATTTTATTTTTTTTTTTTTTATGAAATCGAGTCTGGAATGATTAGCCTATTTTACATTACTCAGAATAAATAAATAAAATAAATAAATTAATAAATATAAATATATATATATATATATATATATATATATATATATATATATATATATATATATATATATATATATATATATATATATATATATATAATCTCGTGCCGAATAAGAAAACTGGTCAGTTAGCAAGAACTCATTTAAAATTAAGTCATTTTATAAATTTTCTTTCATATGTTTAAAGATATA